>NW_006922412.1:396849-412248 GCF_000298275.1 Orycteropus afer afer
CAATCATGGGAGAATAGAAGGACTGTCTATGCACAGGGAGACAGCTCAGGGGGCAGGAGTACATAGGAGGATGGATACAGGGAAGAGGTAACTATCGGGAGGAAGTGGGAGGGGAGTTGTTGCATTGTGGTTAATTGTAGTTAATGTCATGAGACAAAGTGTATGTGAGCTGCTGTATGGAAAGTGAATTTGCTCTGTAAACTTTCACTCAAATCAAAATTTAAAGAAGAAGAAGAAGAAGAAGAAGAAGAAGAAGTGCATAACTTAGAGACTGCCTACCACACGGAAAATTAACAAACTAAAACTAATATTTGCACAAGAATTTTCATAACAGTTTGGATGTCATAGATAGAAAGTAGAAACAACCAAAATCTGTATCAATAGGAGAATGGATAAACAAATTATGATCTATTAATCCAGGGCAGTACTACTCAGTAATAAAACAGAACAAACTACTAATTTATGAAACACTATGAATGGATCTCACAGACATCAGGGTGACCAAAAGAAACTGGACTCAAAGGCTGACATCATATAATTCTTTCTTATATGAAATTCTAAATAGAAGACTGGATCTATGGGGGAAAACATTTTCAGAAAAGTGGTTATTTCTTGGGAGGGGCCTGAATGACTTTTCTGAAGTGAGGGAAATGTTGTATATCCTCGTTTACCAACTAGTTGCAACTGAGTCTATTCTAACTCATGGCAACCCCATGTGTTATAGAGTAGAATTTCACTCCCATTGGGTTTTCATGACTACGACCTTTCTAAAGCAGATTATGAGGCCTTTTTCCTGAGATGCCTCTGGGTGGGTTTTGAACCACCAAACTTTCTATTACTAACCATTTTACCACTCAGGGATTCCATATACTGATTAGGGGTGTGATTTACACAATCACATGCATTTGGAAAATCTCATCAAGTTACATACCTAAGATGTGTACATCTCTTTGTACCTAAATGTTATCTTAAAATATGAAACACTAAACTAAAAAACAAGAGGGAAAATCTAAGGCTAGTTAAATACTGGAAAGAGTTAAAAAGAAAAAGCAAATTATCACCTCCTTTGGAGTCTCCCGAAAACAAATGAAAATTCTAATCTGTCTGAAAACAAAACGTCAGGAATATCTACTGGGAGACAGCTGAGTGAAGAGCAAATTTTCAACACTAGGAATTAAATTTGGTTCAACTTAAGGGCAAAGGAAGGGATCAAGGGATTTCTCAATGTCCAGTGCTATCCTGGAAGAAAGTCATTTGGTGAAAATAAATCTGGGTGCAGAAGATGGAAGAGAAAGAGGACAAGAGAGGGCGAGAAGGTCACAAACTTAGGTCAGAGACTGAAGCTAAAAGATGAAAGATATTCATCCCAAGCCATTGACAAATCATAAATCAGACCAGAACTCCAATGCTAATATTCTGACCCAAGTTCTGTTTCCACGAGTGTTTGCTTACCTTACTTACAAGTACTGCGCTAATCACGGTATTGTTTTCACTTAAAACCTGCAAAGGTGATCTGGATTTTTATCTGACTTTCCACACACCGACTGAATCTAAACTCTTAATGATATGATTGCTTCTGGTTTCAAAAGTTTCATCCTCAAACCACCTTTAATAAAGAAGAAAAAGATTTGTCTCTGCAGCTAGGGGGAAAGTTTTAATTGAAACTGCTCTCCAGAGTCAGCATTGAGGTGAAGTAATCAAGACCAGCTTTTCTCTCCTGTAAAGAAATCTGCAGCGACACTGCTGTCCACCAGTTGCAGTTTGCACTGCTTAAGACAGACTATCCATCCGAATGGAAACCACTTATTGCTGTTTTACAGAAGTGTACTGTTTTTTATTGCAATCATTTTCATTGCTCCTTCCCCAGAAAGGAAGTGATGCCCTGAGTGTGCTTCGTTCAGCCTCACTAGAAATGTTCCTAATGGAGTCACCAACACCTTCAAAGTCATGAATATCATAAACCTACATTAAGGGCTTTTGGGGTAGAAAGTAACAGTGCAATCAACACTCTTTAAAAACAATAGCAGTCATTTAATGACCAGCTTCTCACCAAGTTCCAGAACCCTCTGTTCCATGTCAGAGAGTAAAGCAGGGCCACAAAGCATGTAGACATGCTATAAATATGTGCACACACACACACACACACACACATCTCTATTTTTTTCTGAAAGACCTGAAAAACTTGAATGAAAAACAATTGCTACACTTCATGAGATAGTAAGCCTTACTGAGGGTTTCTTCACTTCCAGGGTAGCACACAATTCTTACAAAAAGGATGATTATGACTACAGTCACCATTGGATTCCCAGTTAGTCAATAGAACAAAGTAGCCTGGATCATCTCTACTGGCCCCTGCAGTTTGTCCTTGACATATTTGGCCCATAAACCAGAGATTGCTTTCAAATGGCGCCACATCTAAAACAACCCCATCCACATCTCACCTGTCCCACATACCTTTTCCCCTATTATTTACAATGCCAGCAGCTTTCTAAGGTCCCTCCAAACCAAACCAAACTCACTGCTGTGGAGTCAGACCCGACTCATAGCGACCCCTCCTTGGCTTTCCGAGGCGGTATCACTATGAAAGTAGATTGCCCAACCTTCCTTCCGAGTAGTGGCTGGTGGGTTTGAACCACCAGCCTTCTGGTTAGTAGTCAGATGCCTTAGGCACTACCAGAGCTCCTTCTAAGGCCCCTGTGTTGTTTGTTGTTACGTGCCGTCGAGTCAATAATGCAAATGGCTTAGGCTTGACTATTAACCTAAAAGTGGGCAGTTTAAACCCACTCAACAGCAGCAAGGAAGAAAGGCCTGGTGATGTGCTCCCACATAGGTTACAGCCTTTAGAAGACACTGTGGGAATAGTTGTACTCTGTAACACATGGGGTCGCCGTGAATCGGAATTGACTTGACAGCAACAGATTTGATTCTTTTGAGTTTAGTACCCTTTCTACTTCCTCTGAATATCTTAATTAAATAAAACCATATGTGGCTTTACCATAAAGGTCAGCATTTGTTAGAGAGTATAGATCTTTCACAGTAAACCAAGACTGGGATACAATTAACTGGACATGAAAGGATAAAGCATTCTGCCTTCTTATCCTTTCACTCCCCTTTGTCTCATTTTATTTTGTCTACTATCTTTGACGGGAGCTCTGGTAGCATAGTGGTTAAGACATTTGCCTGCTAACCAGACGGCTGGCGGTTCAAACCCACCAGCCACTCCTCGGAAGGAAGGTTGGGCAATCCTACTTCCGTAGTGATACTGCCTCGGAAACCCAAGGAGGGGTCGCTATGAGTCGGGGCCGACTCGACGGCACATAACAACAGCAACAACAACAACTATCTTTGACATCAGACAAACATTTTGAGAGCATGACAGAAAAGACCAATCAGAATAACATCAAAAATATCACACACACACACATATAGGCAAACATCTCATCGTCTTGAAAGAAAGAAAAATATTCTGAAAAGTCCATTTCCTGTTAATTAGCCTTAGTACTATTATACGAAAAAACTATCCAGGGAAGACTTTGAATTCTCACACACAGTCAAGGGTGTGATAATGAATATTTCAACAGGCTTACATTTTGAAGTTTTAATTAAAATCAGTAATGCTATTGATATTGTAATGTCTTAGAGTAACACCCAAGCAAGTAATCACCTGCCTCCCAAGTGAATGGCAATACACATGCAATTAATTAGAGAAGACTTTGCTGCTGGAATCACCTTGGGATTTCCAAGATTTAGAGCAAGTGCTCACACATTTAACTGCAGAAGGCAACTCCACTGGCCCAGCCAGATGAGTAGTTAATTTGCATTGTCTCTCCTTATTAGGCCATGCCCCTAAAAACTTGCCATGAACTTTGTTCATCATCTCTGGCAACACACACAATTAGGCTTCCTGCAGTCAAGTTTTACTTTTCTATTGTATCACCAAAACAATAACAAAAAAGAAACCCATTGCCAAGGAGTTGATTTTGACTCATGGCGATCCCTCACGTGATAGAGTAGAACTGCTTCATATGGCTTTCCTGGCTGCCATCTTTCTGGGAGCCGATTGCCAGGTCCTTCTTCCATGGCACCGCTGAGTAGATTCAATTCAGCAACTTTCAGGTGAGTAGTAGAGAGCACAAGCCA
Organism: Orycteropus afer afer; assembly: GCF_000298275.1. Classification (NCBI taxonomy): domain Eukaryota; kingdom Metazoa; phylum Chordata; class Mammalia; order Tubulidentata; family Orycteropodidae; genus Orycteropus; species Orycteropus afer. The sequence continues at coordinate 400,990 of NW_006922412.1, forward strand.
TTGGAAAAGCCATTTGGGGAGACAATCCTTTTGAAGTTCTCTCCCCCACCCCACTTGCCTGGTTTATGAGCAAACACAAGGTTTCATTATAGCAGAACAATTTTTCCATTTCTTCGGTGATGCATCCCTCTGAAGTTCTCACACTGAAAAGTTCTTCTGAAGACTTCTTTTCCCCACAAGAATAGATACCTACCATGAAGGAATGAGGGGAAATTTGGGGAACAGCCAGACAAAAAGCCAAGCACTTAAAAAATTAGCTGCCAAAAGTTTCATTCACAGTCTTGTGGATATCAAACCAAAGATCCTGAAATAAAGTCATGAGAGGGTCACAACTTATTTAAGGACTGTTTTCTAAATGCTATGACAAAAAGAAAAAACAACCCAAACTCACCGCCATCGAGTCAATTCACACCCATAGATCCCCCCTTTGGGTTTCTGAGGCAGTAAATCTTTACAGAACTAGATTGCCCGCCCAGTCTTCCCTTCGTGGAGTGGCTGGTGGGTTTGAACTGCCAACCTTCTGGTTAGCAGTCAAATGTCTTAGGCACTATGCCACCAGAGCTCCTTATGAAAAGTGATTATACTTCATAAAATGAAAGCTAGGACAGGAAGATTCTTGCCTGCTTTTTGAAAATTCTGATAAATATATACATAACGAAACACTCAGAAATCTTCATATGTATAGTTAGGTGACGTTAATTATGTTCATCATGTTGTTCAACCATCACCCTTATCCGTTCCCAAATGATACCATTGTTTTACAGAAAATATCTGCTTCGAATGAAATAAAGGGGGAAAAAATAAGAATTTGCACCAAATTTTCTGGTTTTCTGAAAAACATGAGAACTTTTTTTGAAGGCTGGAGAACTTGGGTGATAATTTTGCTTCATTCAACAACATCTAGATAGGCAAGTACATGGTCTTCCAGCCACTAGCCTTCATAGTAAAGATTCAACTTTGGAATAACTTAATTGCCACCACTCTAAGAGAGTGGCCCTAACCACTAGGATCTTGAACTCTGGGTCCCTAAGATCCCTAAAACTGTCTCAGAATATCAAGGAACTGCTACAGTGCTGCACTGATTTTTCTGAGCAGGTTAAGAAACTTTGTTGTTGTTTTCAAACCAATCTTATTGAATGCATAAATAGATTTATTAGCAATCTTATAAATAGCTCCCACATAGCCTTTCCTTTTCCATTTTTACATAGCATTTGTTAGTGTGGCCTGCACGAAATCAAGTAACTGATGTTGACACAGGGTAATTCTAACACAAAATAATAATATTTGGAAATCTGAAAACAAGTAACATGAAGTACACATACTTAAGCAGATACCTAATAAACCTTTGAGGAATGAAATGTAAGCTGTTACACACAAAATTTTAGGTCCTGAGTCACAAACAAAAAATGTAGTTGGCCAGGTATTTTTATTCAAAACCCATCTCCTTGACAAAAGTAAGGAAGATGTATTTGAATTATTCCATTTCCAATTTTAATAAATCAAAGCACAGCATTTTAATAGTTATTACCCATTTGTATGCTGAGGACATTAGCTAACTGTGGCATTTTCCTCCTGTGTGATGTAACACCAAAGTATTGAATGTGATCCGGTTGGAAAGTATTGAAGAGGGGCAAAGAGGGAATCATTTCATGGGGGCACTGAGTGTTTGTAAAGGATGATGGGAAATTTTGGAAATAGTGGTGATGGTTGCTCAACACAATGACCATAATTAATGTCATGGGATAGTACATGTAAAAAATGTTGATGTGATAAATGTATCTTTATATATATTTGTATCACAGTAAAAAAAAAAAAAATCCCAATGGTTAAGAAAGGAAGAAGAAGAAGAAGAAGAAGCTAACAGCTCTGAGTCCATATTGAAAACAAAGAAAATGGCCATGTCAACCAGATCCAATAAGCAGCACGTAACTCCAGTTCTCCCAGCATTTCTTCATGAATCTGCTTATTGCTCTTGATTATCTTGGATAACACTATGCCAGACATTCTATAACCATTAATTCATTTAACGTCTCCCAAACAACTAGAGTCATTGTATGTTCTCTTTTTAACATATTTTTTTAATGTGGAGGTTAAAGGTTGTAAGTTTCCAAAATTTACACAACTAGTGAATAAGAAAGCCATCATTTGGATTTTGCTGTATCGTCCCACATACCTACACCTGTAAATACCAACCATAGCTCTTTTATTGCTTTCAATGCCAAGTGTTTGAATTATGAAAATACGTAAACATTGACCATCACAATTTCTTCTTGATTGGCTCTAGGTCTTTAATTCTGTAAACGTGACTTGTCTCCCACTGCAATTCAGCCATTGTTGTCACAAGCACACTCCAAACACCTCTGAAATTGATCATCGTTTCCTTGTCCCCAGTCATCTGAGAAATTAAAAGGTACCTTGACATAAGAGATTTGTTAACATTATTCATAATCCTGTTAAAGCACATTCTGGGTTCGTGAGAATGTACAACATGGTGAAGGGGCTAAGACAAGGGGCACAACTGGAAAGGCAAATAGGAGCATACAGCACACAAGAAATTGGAAGCAGATTAAACAGGGGTAGTTTCAGCCTCCCAAAGACATCTTGAGCAGCACAAGGAATGCGTAGAGTGTATACATCTTGACAACTGAAGCCAAAGTGTGGACCAAACCAGAAGGACACACATGGGATCCCATCATTGTGGCATAGGGTGAAAGTTCAGGGCATATGAAAAAGGAAAGAGTAAGGAAGAAAAGGAATGAAAGATTCTGTGTGGCCATCATGGGGAAGGCAGAGTATTTTTTATTTCATGGAGGTTGTTTCATTTAATCCTACATAAGCAACCATACAAAATAGACACAATAATTATTATTAATAATATTGAGGAGACTGAGGCCTAGAGAGGTCTCATTATTAAAGTAACACAGCTAGTTAGCCATAGAGCTTGGATGCAAACTCAGAATTTTCTCCTCTTAAGTCTGTGTTCTTTCCTTTACAGTATTCTGAGACAGCAAACAAAGAGAATAACTAAATGGCATGGCTGCCTTTGGAGGTAGCCAACAACTGTAGTTTAAATAGGGCCAAGGAGACCAGAACAGGTGTGGCTATGCTTGTTAATATGTCAGAGTGGGAGTATATCCTACAGCAAAGTGTATGCTGTCCATTTGATTCATTGTCACAGTTGGGGCAGTTCCACCTCATTGGTTTTATAGACTGATTGGATCATCTGCCTGTTCATAGGAGGTCATTTCCCTTCTATTTATTTTTCACCTCTATGGTTAGAATGCTGTTTTCCAGAATACCATTAATTTTTAAGTGAATGTGACCCAGTGGTATTCCATAATCCTCCAGTGTATAGAGAAGGGTCAGGGGATTTCTGTGCTTCTCAATAAATGTTAATTAATTTTTTTCATCAACACAAGACATATACACTCCCTCCAACAGAACAAAGCAAAAATTGGGTTTTAACCGATGCAAAGCAAACTTTAGAGGCAACTTACAATTGTTACATTGTCACTTGGAAGAGTATTCCCCACAAACTAGCAGTTGGATAAGGAGGTTAAAACACAGATTAGGAAAACGAGTAGTTTAGAGCCGTTGGGAATGCCTGGCAGAACATCATAGCAAACTGGAACGACCATGAAAAAATCAAAATTGGCCAAATTGTGCTTTTGCCCAATTGTCTTCAAGGACTGAATATCTAGAATGGCTGCCAATGGCAAAAAGCACTCACAGTGACAATACAGGAGAGGTTAGCAGCATCAAATGGCACAAGAAGATTCTTTGATTTAAATCTTTGATCATAAGCAGATTTTGTTATTATAACTAAAGTAATTGAAAGTACATTCAGTTCATCAAGCCCACCAGAAAAGTGAATAATTATTGTATTCCCTTACAATTTCCTTATAACCCTTTACAGTTAACTGGCTGAATTAATACCATGCATCTCAAGCAAATGAGATACTTCTCCAGTATAATGTAGGAAACTCTGGAATGAAAACACGTGACCATAGCAAGTAAAGAAACTAGCAGAGTATACCGGAGTAGCAGATGCTTCATATCGGGGTAACCCACACACTGCCATCGAGTCAGATCCGACTCATAGCCACCCCTCCTTGGGTTTCTGAGGCAGTATCACTACGGAAGTAGATTGCCCAAAAGGCAGTGTCATCTCAAATAATAAAGCAAAGATATAACCATTAACCCCAGTTGCCATTGCATTGATCTCAACTGATAGTGACCCCAGTGTGTCAGAGTAGAACTGTGCTCCGGAGGGTTTTTAATGGTTGATTTTTTGAAAGTAGATCACCAGGCCTTTCTTCCAAGGTGCTGTGGGTGGACTCAAGCCTACAACCTTTCAGTTAGTAGCTGAGCACATTAATCATTTGTAATGCAAGTAGAACTAATTCCTTAGAAAAAGGCAATAACTGTAATTAACCTTTGCTTTTCAGGAACACATAACTACAGAAGGTCACCATCATTGACCATCTCTCCCAATGAGAAATACTGCCTTGCTGCATGAATTCTTGCAAAAGCCATTAAAAGTCAGAACATTACATTATTGAAAGAGAAATTAGTGATCTAGAATTTTCAACTTAATAAATGAGCAAGGACTATCTACAGAGTAATTAGCATGACAATTACGGAAGATGCATTGGTTTGCTATCCTTGGGTCACATCCTCCTAAGTATCTTTTCCTTCTTTAGGGGACTGGTAGTATAAAATGATGCTCGGTTCACATTCATGTGCCAGGACGTCTCTGTGGATTTCCAAACCCACACTGTAGAAAGTAGAACAGAAATTTTGCATAGAAGCTAATACAATGTGGTATCTTTCAGTGATGTGGTTGTGTCTTTTTAAGAGCCATAGAGATCATGGAATGTTATAACTTCAAACAGAAAAGATAATTGTCATAAATAGTCTTTTAAGAGCAGTAGGTTCTTTACCTGGGGGAGTTCTTTGTTGGCTGGCCATGTGCACATTTGGAAGTAAAATTTGGGGTTGAATTGCTTTCCAAGAAAGGGGGAGAAAGCATAATTAAGATTCAAGATAAAAGAGAGAAACAATGCTGGAAAGGGAAAAATCTCAGCAGAATGGTAAAGGAGCAAGATAAAGCGGTAACCATACAGGAGAAAGGCAAAACTAATAAATAAAAACTCAACTGGCAGGAGGGGTTGGAAAATTCTGAGAGAAGGGACAAGGGTAATAATTTTTCTTTTCTCTGTTTTAAGTAAATGCTTGCATTGTGCAATCTGACTCTACTTTGTAACCCGCAAATCTTTCTGATAATGTTTGGTGTGACTGGCTTTATTGTGGAAGCCAGTGAAGGAATTGAGCTCTGTATCAGGGCTGACATGAAACCAAACAATGTCAGGACCCTTGAACAAAGGGACAAAACGTACAGGTAGGTTATATTTGATGGCTCAGCCAGGATTTCTGAACTAAGGCCAGTATCCAGCTATAGCTTTGATTACATCATTAATCTGGAGTGTAGAGACCTGAGCCCAAAGTATATTCTAGTCATGATGGCTGTGGAGTTGCACACAAACAAGGTGTCAGAGAGTAGAGGTTTATTCCAGGTGAGTTGTTATGGTCCTAGGAATATTGTTCCAAAGACAAAGTCACAAATGGAATTGTAAGAGCTAGCACCCTCTAAGCAAGAGGTGAACAATGCAAACTTGAAGACAGATGATATGAGATGAAGTGGAAAATTAACACTATATCAGTAACCCACTCCTCAGAAGGAAGGTTGGGCAATCTACTTCCGTAGTGATATTGCCTTGGAAACCTAAGGAGGGGTCACTACAAGTCAGGTCTGACTCAACGGCACATAACAACAACAACAACAACACATCAGTAACAGGTCAAACAAATATACCAATACTGCACTGAATTAACAGGGACCAAAAAACTCCTAATGTCACAGTGGTATATATGGATCTCATTATATACAAGAGGAAAATTGAGCTTAATAGACCAAGGAGCTACTTTTTATTTGTAAAAAAGTAGACAGTTTTTTCTAAATTCTCAGTTAATTATTCTCACATCTGATCATTCCTCTCACACATGAAAAACAAACACAAAGCCATTTGACAATAATACAAATAGGGTGTTTATATATCACCTTCATGTTGTTGTCATCATGTGCTGTTGAGTCATTCCAACTCATACTGACGTTATAAGACAGAGTAGAACTGTCCCATATGGTTTTCTAGGTTGTAATCTTTATGAGAACAGATTTCCAGGTCTTTTCTCCTGTGGTTAGCAGACCAGCACTTAACCACTGCACCATCAAGGTTTGTTATTATCTTTTTAAGAATGTGTAATTCCAGACTTTGACTCTTACGGGAAAAAGAAGAAACAATGAGATGATAAGAGAATTCCTACTACAAGCTATCACTGTACAAGGGGGGCAAAAAAGTTCTAGTAGCAAATGAAAAGGATTCTTGCTCAAAATGTTTTGCCCCTACTTAAGTAGGCTTTAAGGAGCTTGGGTGGTGCAGTGGTTAAAGCATTCAGCTGCTAACCAATAAGTTGGTGGCTCAAACCCACCAGCTGCTCCATGAGAGAGAGATGAGGCTGATTCCACAAAGACTGACAGCCTTGGAAAACCTCTGGGACAGTTCTGCTCTGTCCTATAGGGACTATGAGTCAAAATCAACTCAATGGTAGTGGGTTTTGAGTAGATTTGCTTTATTTTCAATTCCTCATTTTAAAAAAAGTATATGTTCTATGCTTTTGAGTTGTGGTGCTGGCGAAGAATGCTGAAAGTACCATGGACTGCTAAAAGAACTAACAGATCTGTCCTGGAGGAAGTGCAGCCAGAATGCTCCTTGGAAGCAAGAATGGCCAGACTTCGTCTCACCTATTTTGGTCATGTTGTAAGAAGGGACCATTCCCTGGAGAAGGATGTCATGCTTGGTAGGGTGGAGGGTGTCGAAAGAGGGGGAGGCCTTCAACGAGATGGATTGATATGGTGGCTGCAATGATGAGCTCAAGTATAGCAGGGATTGTGGGGCTGGTGCGGGATCGGGCAGTGTTTCGTTCTGCTGTGCATGGGGTCGCTATGAGTTGGAAATGACTCGACGGCACTTAACAACAACAACAAATATGTTCTATTTTTGTTGGATACTACTTCCTGAATTAACTGGGAAATTATTTGTCTGCTTTTACTAAGCTGTTGTTAGTATAGTCGAGTGGGTTCTGACACATTCGCCTTATGTATAGCAGAACAAAACACTCCTAGTCTTGCACCATCCTCACAACTGTTGAGTGCCTTATCTGAGGAGCCCATCTTCCAGTACTATATAAGACAATGTTCTGTTGCTATCCAGAAGACTTTCATTGGCTAATTTTTGGATGTAGATTGCCAGGCCATTCTTCCTAGTCTGTCTTAGTCTGGAAGCTCCACTGAAAGCTGTCCACCAAAGATGAACATGCCAGTATTTGAAACACCAGTGGCATAGCTTGTAGCATCATAGAAACACACAGGTCACCACAGTACAACACACTGACATACAGATGGTGGTTCATTAGACTATTAGTCAAAAATATCACCATCATGCTATGACTACACATAAATTCAAACCAGTTCAAAAATCCTGCTCCATGTATGCAAATGATACCTCATCATTGATCCTAACTATTGTCGATACGGGCTTCTCAATATGTACGAATGTCACTTCACAGTTGAGATTTGATATTCTGGAGTGACCATTAACTCCTTTCTCCTCTTCTGGTCTCATATTCACTACTTCCAATCCATGTTTTTATGCTTCACTCTCCAATGTCTTAGATGTTTCACTAACTTGCATTCCTATTGCATCTTCAGTCCATTGCCAGTCTATTTCAGTACCCTACTTTCTACCTTGATTTCCATGTAAATGGTGCTAGCACCAATTTCAGTATGTCGCTTCCCTGCTCACAAGTTTTCAGTGCTCCTTCTCTGGCTCTCAAATGTTTCCCCCTCACTATCCCCATATACAGGAGCTCTGGTGGCACAGTGCCTAAGGCATTTGACTGCTAACCAGAAGGCTGGTGGTCCAAAGCCACCAGCCACTCCTCAGAAGGAAGGTTGGGCAATCTACGTCTGTAGTGACACTGCCTCGGTCACTAGGAGTTGGATCCAACTTGATGGCAGTGAGTTTGATCCCCATATACAAGCCCTGAACTCCAGTCAAATAAGTCCATTCCTCATTTGCATTCCTATATTCATGTTTGTCCACACTATTCTCCTGCCTGGAATAATCTCTCTTTCCCATTTTTACATACTGAAGCTGTATCAGCTAGCACTTAGTGTATACTAATCCTATTATGGTTCTCTTTATATATGAGCATCTTCTCATCAACATCTATAACTTTGGCCCTCATTTTACCCAGAGATGGTTTAAGAATGTAACCTCTATAAAGGCAAAAATTTTGCCTGTCTTGTTCACTGATTTACCTCCAGAACATAGAAATATGTAATATCATTTGAGAAAGAAATTAATAAACTCTCCCTAGAAATGTTTACGTACTTTACATTTTATTTTGAGATAGTTTTCACAAATGCACACAAATTGTCTCCCCAAGGAGGGGTCGCTATGAGTCGGGACTGACTCAATGGCAAATAAAAACAACAACAACAACAAAGAAGAATTGGACCATACCAAAAAGAATTAATTGACATTCAGTCATTTCAGGAGGTAGCTTATGATCAAAACTGATGGTATTGAAGGAAGAAGTTCAAGCTGCCATGAAGGCATTAGTGAAAAACAAAGCTTCAGGAGTTGGCAGAATACCAACTGAGATGCTTTAACAAGCAAATGCAATGGTGGAAGCACTCATTCTTCTATGCCAAGAAATTTGGAAGGTAATTACATGGCCAACTGACTGGAGGAGAGCCATATTTGTACTCATTCCAAAGAACGGTGATCTGACAGAATATATAAAGTATCAAGCAATGTCATTAATATCACACACAAGTAAAATTTTGCTGAAGATAATTAAGAACAAAAAAATAGTTGGAGCCATACATTGACAGGGAACTGCCAGAAATTAAAATTGGATTCAGAAGAGGGCGTAGAACAAGGGATATCACTGCTATGTCAGATGGAGAGCAGACAATACCAGAAAGATTTTCACCTGTTTTTTATGACTATGCAAAGGCATTGAACAGTGTGGATCATAACAAATCATGGATAACATTACGAAAAATAGGAATTCACGAACACTTCACTGTGCTTATGAGAAACATGTGCATAAACCAAGAGGCAACTGATAGAAAAGAACAAGGGGATACTGCATGGTATAAAATCAGGAAAGGTGTTTGTTAGGATTGTACCTGCTTATTATACTTGTTCAATCTATAGCTGAGAAAATAATCTGAAAAGCTTGACTATATGAAGAAGAACACACCATCAAGATTAGAGGAAGACATTTATAACCTGAGATATGGAAATGACACAGTTTTGCTTGTTAAAAGTGAAGAGGAATGGAAACACTTACTGATGAAGATCAAAGACTACAGCCTTCAGTGTGTATTACACCTCAACATAAAGAAAATTAATATCCTCACAACCGTACCAATAAGCAACATCATGACAAATGGGGAAAAGATTGACGTTGTCAAGGATTTCATTTTACTTGGATCCACAATCAACACGCACGGCAGCAGCAGTCAAGAAACCAGACGGTGTATTGCATTGGGCAAATCTGCTGCAAAAGACCTCTTTAAGGTATTTAAAAATCCAAAAAAGAAGACCCTCAACCAGGTGGATTAACACAGTGCCTGCAAGAATGGGCTCAAATGTAGCAGTGAACGTCAGGACAGCACAGGACTCAGCAGTGTTTTGTTCTGTTGTACATAGGAGTCGCAATGAGTCAGAACCAACTCGATGGCACCTAACAACATAACAAAAAAGAAAACTGAAATATTTTTCAAAGATAGCCAAAACTGTCAATAAAGCAGAGAAAACAGAATAGGTGTTTGAGGTATAAGAGATCCTGCAGATCCTCCCTTGAAGAAAACAAACTCAGAGAAAATGCAGACACTGATATATAAACATATGAAAAAAGTCCAATTCTTAGAAACTGAAAGTCAAGGTCCAGGTCTTTGATGACTAGGCCAGAGAACACTGTCTTTCCTTACCTTGCCCTTTAAATCTAACCTTCATTTCTTAAGCTCTCAATTCTATCTGTGTCAGTTCAATCGTGTCCTGACTCTGGGCCTAATCCTATCATTGTGAGGGGCTGTCACTTGAGGAGTCCACTAATCCAATATCAAGATGTTCTCACTATTCTCTTAACCAACACCAAACACCTCCTGGAACTGAGATACCAGGCTTGAGGGCTAGGGACCATAGTCTCAAGAGACACCTAGCCAACTGGCATAACGTAGTCCATAAAGACAATGTTCTACACCATACTTTGGTGAGTAGTGACTGGGGTCTTAAAAGCTTGCAAACAGCCATCAAAATGAAAATTACTGGTTTCTTCCCATCTGGGACAAAGAAGAGGGAAGAAAACCAAAGACTCAAGGAAACAACTAGCCAAAAGGATTAATGGACCACATGAACCTTGTTGTTGTTGTTAGGTGCCATCAAGCTGTGTCTGACTCATAGCGACCCCATGCACAGCAGAACAAAACACCACCCAGTCCTGCACCAGCTCAATGATCCTTGCTATATTTGTGCCCATCATCGCAGCCACTGTTTCAATTCATCTCATTGAGGGCTTTCCCCTCTTTCTCCTCTTTCATTAACCCTCCAACTTACCAAGCATGATATCCTTCTCCAGAGAATGGTCCCTGACAACATGACCAAAGTAGGTGAGATGAAGTCTGGCCATTCTCGCTTCCAAGGAGCATTCTGGCTACACTTCCTCCAGAACATATCTGTTAGTTCTTTTAGCAGTCCATGGTACTTTCAGCATTCTTCACCAGCACACAACTCAAAAGCATTGACTCTTCTTCTGTCTTCCTTATTCATTGTCCAGCTGTCAAATGCATATGAGGCAATTGAAAATATTGTGGCTTGTGTCAGGTGCACCTTAGTCCTAAGGACAAGAAAGAGGTCCCTTGCACCCAATTTTCCCAGTGCTATACGTCATCTAATGTCCTGACTGCTGCTTCCATTGGCATCAAATGTAGAACCAAGCCATGTGAAGTCTTTGACAACTTCAATCTTTTCTCCATTTATCGTGATGGTGGTTATAGGTCCAGTTGTGAGGATTTTTGTTTTCTTTATATTGAGATGTAATCCATACTGCAGACTGTATTCTTCA
>NW_006922412.1:412557-414401 GCF_000298275.1 Orycteropus afer afer
ACAACCCTGACACACTCCCTTCTTGATTTTAAACCATGCAGTGTCCCCTTGTTCTGTTAAAACAACAGCCTCCTGGTCAATGTACAGGTTCCTCATGAGCACAATCAAGTGTTCTGGAATTCCCATTCTTCTCAATGTCATCCACAATTTGTTATGATCTACACAATAAGATGCCTTTGCATAGTCAATAAAACACAAGTAAACATCTTTCTGGTACTCTTTGCTTTGAGCCAGGATCGATCTGACAGCAGCTGTGATATCCCTTGTTCCATGTCTTCTTCTGAATCCAGCTTGCACCTCTGTAAGTTCTCTGTCAATATATTACGGCAACCATTTTTTTAATTATCTTCAGTAAGATCTTACTTACATGTGATATTAATGATATTGTTTGATAATTTCCACATTCTGTGGGATAACCTTGCTTTGGAATGGGTATAAATATGGAACTCTTCCAGTCAGTTGGCCAGGTAGCTGTCTTCCAAATCTCTTGGCATAACCAAGTGAGTACCTCCAGCAGGGCATCTGTTTGTTGAAACATCTCAATGGATATTCCGTCAATTTCTGGAGCCTTGTTCTCACTACTTCCTTCAGTGCAGCTTTGACTTCTTCCTTCAGTACCATTGGTTCTTGATCATATGGCACCTTCTGAAATGGATGAAGATCTACCAGTTCTTTCTGGTACAGTTACTCTGTGTATTCCTTCCATCTTCTTTTGATGTTCCCTGCATCATTCAATATTTTTCCCATAGAATCTCTCAATATTGCAACTCAAGGTTTAGATTTTTTCTTCAGTTCTTTCAGTTGGAGAAATGCTGAGTGGGTTCTTCCCTTTTGGTTTTCTAACTCCAACTCTTTGCATATTTCATTACAGTAATTGGCTTTGTCTGCTCAAGATGCTCTTTGAAATTTTCTGTTCTGCTCTTTTATCTTGTCATTTCTTCCATTTGCTTTAGCTACTCTCTGCTCAAGGACAAGTTTCAAAATCTCTTTTGTCATCCATTTCAGTCTTCTTTTCTCGTCTTTTCAGTGACCTCTTGCTTTCTTCATGGATAATGTTCTTGATGTCATCCCACAATTCTTCTGGTTTTCAGTCACTGGTGTTCAATGCATCAAATCTATTCGTTAGATGGTCTCTAAATTCAGGAGGGATATATTCAAGATCATATTTTGGCTCTTGTGGACTTGTTTTAACTGTCTTTAACTTCAAGTTGAACTTTCATATGAGCAGTTGATGGTCTGTTCCACAATAAGCTCCTGGCCTGGTTTTTGCTGAAGATATTGAGCTTTTCCACCACCTCTTACCACAGATATAGTCAATCTGATTCCTGTGAACCATAGCCTCTACTTATCTGAGACCAGAAAAACTAGACTGTGCCCAGCTTCTACCACCAACCAGTCTGACCAGGATCATAATAGAAGGTATCAAATAGAGTGGGAGAAAAAGGTAGAACAGAATTCAAATTAATAAAAAAGACTAGACTTACTGGTCCGATAAAGACTGGTGGAACCCCCAAGACTATGGCCCTTAGACACTCTTCTAACTTAGATCTGAGGCCGCTCCCAGAGATCACCCTTCAGCCTCATAAAAGACAGGCCTATAAAGTGAACAATAACACCTGGGAGGAACATGCTCCTCAGAACAATCACATTGTGGAGAATGAAACCAATGTCACAGAATAATCTGTATGTAAACTGCTGAATGGTAATAAAGGAAGAAGTCAAAGCTGCAATGAAAGAACTGGCAAAGATCAAGGCTCCGGGAATTGATGGCATACCGATTGAGATATTGCAACAAACAGATGCCCCATTGGAGGCACTCACTCAGTTATGCCAAGAGATTTGGA
>NW_006922412.1:415856-418558 GCF_000298275.1 Orycteropus afer afer
AGAAGAGAAATTTGTCACTATTGGCTCCACTCCTACTCTTTATCCCACTTTCCTAACTCTTCAAGTGATATGCCTTCTTTCTGCCTGCTCTCCCGGCTTTCCTAACTCTTCTTTATCTATCTGGGTTTCTTTCAGCCATTAAAGTGGTCCAAAGGAGGCTCTGTGCAATATAAGAGAACCAGGAGTAAGGTATGGAAAGTAACCTTAATAATCCATGTCAGTGCCTGAAAGTCCTGGCCCTGAACATCAAACTCCCATCACCTTTTCAACTGAAGGATATATATATTATTTTTTTTGCAACTTAGACAAAGGGAATCATGTGTTTTCTCCCCTGCTTTCTTTATCATCCTCTGTCATACGTATGTGCACATATTTGTGAATGTGTGAACTTACACACAAACACATATGCACCACCTCCACCACCACCACCATTTTCTGACCTCATGTTCTGATTTAGCCTCAGGGTTTTATCTCTCTGTAGCAAGCTCCAGAAAAACAATATCCAGACCTACCTCCAAGTTTTTGGTCTCCCGTGATTAACTGAAACCTGATGGTCACATTTAGTACATCTTCCTCTCCCAAACCCTAAAAAATGAATGAGTTTGCCTCCCATCTTTTATACAAAGGAGACATGAAAGTCATCTAATTAAACACAATTTCTCTCATTTCTACAAAATTATAATTCAAGATATTGATTCTAGGTTGACTTAATGTCATTTATATACAATACAGTTTTGTATATCCATTTTTTGTCTGATTGCTGGGAGAGCCTATTTTGCTTAAGCAAATATTTCATTCATGTAGATTTATAGGTAGGCATTGTGCTCTGTGAAAACAACATTTTTGAAAACAGAGTATCCTTTGGAGCCTTCAATTTGAGAGACGCTAGAAACACACTTTTTCCCAAGTACTATAATTCGTTCATTTCTAGGCCTTGACAAAGCTTACCCCTCCTACTTTCTTCAGTTCTGTTTTAACCTTCCATGTCCCTACCTTTCACGGTATTTCAATTTGTAAACTACATCAAATAGATGGCATGTAAATATTAAATTCAGGATGCCATTATAGCCTTTCAAATGAACGGACTGAAAGGTTATTGCAATTATAGATTCATCACTGCAACTACATTAAGAGATTGAGGTAAAGCTAAATATGTGAATGTAACATCAACCCCAAATGGCCTATTGGAGAAAAATATGTATTCCACAAATATGCATATGTTTCCTGTCACAGTGAAATTGGCTTGGGGGATATTAATGGTGAAAGATTCAGAATAAACATAATCATAAATATCTTTTAAATGTTTCCATAAAATTTCCACTATATCTCAATCATAGTACCTTCTTTGACCTCCTGGAAGCCCTTGAAAAATTAACAGGCCAACATGAGATAGGTATTTAAATAGTATATTTTAAAATAAGCAGTTTGTGTTAGCTTCATTCTAAATTCAATGAGACAAAGAAATGGAAAATAAATTCATATACATCTTGGAAATTTTAGAGAAAAACATTCAAGACACATTTTAGTGCTAACCATGTGATAACCATTTCTGCAGTCAATGACACTAGTGATATTTGCATTGTACTTTCACTCCAAAGCTTAAAAATTGTCATGATCATCAGAACGTAGCTGTTTCTACAATGATCACACTTGTAGCTACTTGAAAGACGGAGCTAATACATTTCTTCATGTAAAACATAATTCATTGATGGGAAGATGGTTTCTATAAACACAGCCACTTAAATTTCTACATTACCTCCCAAGCTTTTCAAAATATTTACCACCCACTAGGAATCCCAGTATCTCTTTTAGTGTTTATTTTAAAACTTTCCCATGTTTTAAAGTTGTTGTTGTTGTTATGTGCCATCGAGTCAAACCCGACTCATAGCGACCCCTCCTTGGGTTTCCGAGGCAGTATCACTACGGAAGTAGGATTGCCCAACCTTCCTTCCGAGGAGTGGCTGGTGGGTTTGAACCGCCAGCCGTCTGGTTAGCAGGCAAGTGTCTTAGCCACTATGCTACCAGAGCTCCCTGTTTTAAAGTAGGTGAAGTTAAAAAAAAAAAAAAAGCTGTAGAGACTGACTCCTAGGGGTTCCTAAGATGGCCCTTGAGTCATGTGAGGATAGGATCAGAACTGAAATCCAAGAGCTTAGATAGAGCTGCTGTCTTTTGTGTGAGCTGTCCAGGGTGATGTGGGGGACAATTCAGAAAAAGGTGCATCTTAGTTATCTAGAAATCAGATTTCAGGGTACCAGCTCTAGGAAAAGGCTTTGTCTCTCTGTTGGCACTGGGGGAAGTTCCTTGTCTATTTTAGCTTCTGCTCCTGGGCAATCAAGTGACTTTGCATATTTCTTCCCCCATCTCTGCTTCTTTCTCTTGCTTGCTTGTTTAATGTCCTTCATATCTCCAAAGAAATTGATTTTACACTAATCCTGTCTCATTAACATAACAAAGAGAATACATTCCAAAATGGGATTAGAGCCACAGGGATAGAGGTTAGGATTTACAACACATATATTGGGGGACACAATTCAATCGCTAACGGAGTGGGAAGCAGGTTCTTACCTAAGCCTTTTAAAGAACAACTCTCTTTTGATTGGGATAAGGCATGAATAGGCTTGTTTGCAGTCAGAAGGGGTCTTTATTTCCAAGTAAATGAGACGTCAAATTGTAGTTCTATTTTTTTCTTTATATTTATTGAA
>NW_006922412.1:418911-420592 GCF_000298275.1 Orycteropus afer afer
GGACTTGTTTTAATTGTCTTCAACTTCAAGTTGAACTTACATATGAGCAGTTGATGGTCTGTTCCTGGCCTTGGTTTTGCTGAAAATATTGAGCTTCTACTATCACCTCTTGCCACAGATGTAGTCAATCTGATTCCTGTGTACACCATCTGGCGAAGTCCACATGTAGAGCTGCTGATTGTGTTGTTGAAAAAAGGTATTTGCAATTAATAAGTCATCGGTCTTTCAAAATTCTATCATGTAACCTCCAGCATTATTTCTGTCACCAAGGCCAAATTTTCCAACTACAAGTAATTCTTCTTTGTTTCCAACATTTGCATTCCAGTCACCAGTGATAATTAACACATCTCGGTTGCATGTTTGGTTAAGTTCCAACTGCAGAAGTTGGTAAAAATCTTCAATTTCCTCATATTTGGCTTTGGTGGTTGGTGTGTCAATTTGAATAGCATTATTTACCAGTTTTCCTTGTAGGTGTAAGGATATTATCCTATCAGTGACAGCACTGTACTTCAGGACAGATCTTGAAACACCTTTGTAATGATGAGTGCCGTGCCATTCCTCTTCAAATTGCCATTCCTGGCATAGTAAATCATATAGTTCTCTAATTCAAAATGGCCAAAACCAATCCATTTCAGCTCAATAATGCCTAGGATATCAATCTTTATGTGTTCCATTTCATTTTTGAAAACTTCCAACTTTCCTAGTTTCATACTTCATACATTCCATGTTCCAATTATTAATGGATGTTTGCAGCTGTTTCTCCTCAATTTGAGTCATGCCACATCAGCAAATGGAGATCCTGAGAGCTTTACTTTATCAATCAATCTCATTAAGGTTGGTTCTACTCTGAGGAGGCAGCTCTTTTCCAGTTGTATTTTGAGTGCTTTCTGAGCTAAGGAGCTGGTCTTCTTGCACTGTGTTGGACAATGTTTCAGGGCTATCCATAAAGTTGCCTAATGATGCATCAGACAGTATTTCTCTGCTATTCATAAGGTTTTCCCTTGCCAATTCTTTGAGAAGTGGATCGCCTCTTCCTTCTTCCTAGTCTGTCTCAGTCTGCAAGCTGCATTGAAACTGGTGCACCACGTGCATCCCTGCTGGCATTTGAGACATCAGTGGCACAGCCTCAAGCCTCCCAACAATATGTGAGCCACCACAGTATGACAAACTGACAGACAAGTCTGTCTCCCTTAGGTGTTCAAAACCTCTCCGCCCTTGCCTTACCTGGATCCCATGGCTCTGTCTCGTCCCCAGGTTTTCCCCAATTCCTGCCTCTTGGGATGGGGCCTGTTGTCTCTCTCCCCTTACCTGAATTCCTGTAAGTGATAGGAGAAAGAATCAGTACTCCTCTCTTCTCACAGTATTCCACAGGCCATAGACAAACACTTTCAATAACTGTACCTGGGTATTTGCTTTTTGTTTTTTTTAATTAACACCATACACCTGTGCTTATATTGCTGCTTCTTCATTATTATTATTTAGATATTATTTGGGAGCTCTGGTGGTGTAGTGCCTAAGGCATTTGACTGCTAACCAGAAGGCTGGCAGTTCAAATCCACCAGCCACACCTCAGAAGGAAGGTTGAGCAATCTATTTCCAAAGTGATATCACCTGGGAAACCTGAGGAGGGGTCGCTATGAGTTGGATCTGACTGGATAGCAGTGGGATTGGTGTTTTTAAA
>NW_006922412.1:423041-423644 GCF_000298275.1 Orycteropus afer afer
AGCTTTTAAGATCCCAGTTGGTACTCGCCACAGTAGGAGGTGGAACAATGTTTTGTGTAGTATGTTATGCCAATTGAGCTTGATGTCCTCTGTGACTATGGTCCTGGGCCCACAGGTTTGACTACTCGGTCCCTCTGGGTAGCTGGCTGTGACCAAGCAGGGACCACAACCTTGCTCCTCGTCAGCTCCACTATACACCTGGAAATTCAGATCATACACATAAAGTTACAGGACCACTGTCTGCCAATTCTATACATGTTCTTTGGGTACACACCCCACTTCATAGACACACCTACTAGTTCAGCCTGTCCACCCATCTATCCACCCATATACCCATGTTTGCCTTCACTGAAAACGCCATACTATATGTGCAAAATGGTTCATCTTTGTCGCCTGTAATTCCCACATACCTCTCTATGTCTTTCTCTTCCTCAATGCCACTATATTGATCACTCACAATTGGTACATTGCCCTTCTCTTCACCCAAATCAAAACTTGTCTATATCTATCTAACAGTGTTCCCTCACCTCCCCTCCCACCCCTGGTAACAAACAAAGAAAATGTTCTTCCATAGATAAACCTTTCCTTGACTTTTACAATAAC
>NW_006922412.1:434815-435696 GCF_000298275.1 Orycteropus afer afer
AATTAACACATCCTGATTGCATGTTCAGTCAATTTCAGACTGCAGAAGTTGATAAAAAATCTTCAATTTCCTCATCTTTGGCTTTGGTGGTTGGGCAGAAATTTGAATAATAGTCATATTAATGGGTCTTCCTTGTAGGTGTATGGATGTTATCCTATCACTGACAGCATTGTACTTCAGGACAGATCTTGAAACATCCTTTGTGATGATGAATGCCACACCATTCCTCTTCAAACTGTTATTCCTGACATAGTAGATCACATGGTGGTCTGATTCAAAGTGGCCAAAACCAGTCCATTTCAGCTCACTAATGTAGAGAATATCAATCTTTATGCATTCCATTTCATTTTTGACATTTTGACAACTCCCAATTTTCCTGGATTCATACTTCGTACATTCCATGTTTCAATGATTAATGGATGTCTGCAGCTGTTTCTCTTCAATTTGAGTGATGCCACATCAGCAAATGGAGGTCTTGAAAGCTTTACCTTATCCATAGGACTAAAGATGTGTTTACTCTGATGATGCAGCTCTTTCCTAGTCCTATGATGAGAGCCTTCTAACCTAATCGGACTATTCAGAAAGTTGCATGGTAATGTATCAAACAGTGTTTCTTTGCTATTCATAAGGTTTTCCCTGGACAATTCTTTGAGAAGTGGACAGCCTCCTCCTTCTTCCTAGTCTGTTTCAGTGTGTAAGCTGGGTTGATACCTGTGCACTATGTGCATCCTGCTGGGTTTGAAACACCAGTGGCTCAGCCTCAAAACTCACATCAACATGTCACCACGGTAGGACAAACTGAAAAAAAGTTTGTCTCCTTGTTGGAAACCTCTCGTAGAATCCTTACCTGGGTCCTTGCGGCTGACTCCTCCTCTCTCCAG
>NW_006922412.1:435991-437439 GCF_000298275.1 Orycteropus afer afer
AAAAAAAAAAAAAAACCAACCTCACTGCCATTGAGTCAATTGCAACTCACAGCAGCCCCCTTTGGGTTTCCAAGGTGGTAAATCTTTACAGAAATAGATTGCCCCATCTTCCTTCCATGGAGCTGCTGGTGGGTTTGAAATGCCAACCTCTGGTAAACAGTCAAATGCCACCAGAGCTCCTTCCAATAGCATAATGTTGGTTATATCAATAAGCTGTATTTGCATTATTTTGACATTTAAATGATATTCATAGCAGACTTCTTTTCTTTTCTTGCACAATTTTTGCTTCTCCCCAGAGTTAATAACTGTATTGCTTCTTCTTTTATTTTTCTATGTCCTAATCATTAATTTATCCTCAAAGCCTCCTTAAGTTGTGGAAAACTCCTCTCAATACGTTCAATCACTTCAGGCATCTATCAGGTTTGTTTACTTGGAGACATCTTTATAAAAGCTTCTGACCTGCCTCATTCTGGACTGGTTTCTCTTCAGGCATACAGCAAGGCTATATCCTAGGAGATGCCCTTAAACTGTCTTGTGCTGAATCTCATTCCCAGAATTACATATATTCTACTGTCTATGCCTATTCCCTTCTATTGTGAAGCCTTCTCTACCAGCTTTTTGAGAAAGGATGCATGAGAAGTAAATATCATGAAATCAGCCTGTCTAAAAATATCTTCCTTATAGACTCACATTTAATTGAAGTTTGCCATGGATGAAACTTTTCTACTTGTATTTATTTCCCTCTGAATTTTGAAGGCATGGCTTTTGCTTCCATTACTGTTATCGAAAAATCTGAGGACATTGTGATTACTGATCCTTTGGAAGTAATTTGCTTTTTTCTCTTGGCATACTTTGGGAATTTTCTTTATCCTTGGTGTTTGAAATGAAATGTTCCGATGTTGTTCCTTAGTGTGGATCTACTTTATCTACAGATCTACATACTAAGTGAGCCATTTCAAACTGGAAATTTATGTCCTGGGATATTTATTTGAGTTACTTCTCTGATATACATTCTGCCCTCTATTTTCTGTTTTCTTTTTGGAACTTTTGATATTAGAATAATGGACATCTTAGATTGGACCTGAAATATCCTAATCTCCTAATTTTCTTCACTTAATCATTTTGCTCTACTTTCCAAGAGATTGCTTCATCTTTTCCTTCACATCCTTTCATTTTTAGATCAACAATCATTGAATAATTACTAAGTGTTGGATACCATTCCAAGTACAAGGGCTACAGGTATGAGCAAAGTAGATGCAAAAAAATCTCTGCCCTTGTGGAGCTGACATTCTATTGGGTAAATAAACAATAAGCAGGATAATTAAACTCAAATATACATGTATATATACATATATACATATACATACACACATACATATGTATTTATATGTGTATATGTATACATATGTATGTATGTGGCATGCAGTGAATTACTTGGTATGGCTCTT
>NW_006922412.1:438304-441473 GCF_000298275.1 Orycteropus afer afer
ATAAGGGATATACAAGATAAGTAAGTTTTGTTGTATTCCTCCTTTTACTTATAAAGGAAACTGAGCCACGGGAGGTTAAATAGAGTGTTACACTAAAGAATAAAGTGGTAGAAAGGATAGGAAGGGTTGGGAAAGTTTGAAAATTGATCAAATATCTTATGGAAGGTAAGGGAATGAGCTCTACAGACACCCAGGGAAAAGCCATTCCAGACACACAAAAAAGCAAGTAACGTGGGATCGAGGTCCAGATCTACTACGCTCTGGCTGTGAGCTGGCCCTGGCCTCAATCTCTCTGGGCCTCAGTTTACACTGAATCATTTGAAGGATTATAGAATATTAAGGATGCAAAGCACTTTCTAAAAAGCAATGAAATTGTCCTGACTGAATCACTCTCCAGCACAACTCTGTCCAAAAGAAATACAATATGAGGCACATATATAGCTGTCTTTTCACAAAAACAACAGGGGCATTCTACAGTTTTTACCAACCACACCCTCTCGCACCCCCAGGTATTTTTGTAAGGGCTATGCTAATGTTTTTACAGCAACATATAAAAAATTAGCATAACACAACAATACCTGCCAGAGGAGGTTGGAAGGCACACATCACTTGCATAAAACACAATAGTTTAAAAATATATGTTCCAGTAGCCACATTTTTAAAAGTTGTGGGGTTTTTTTAAGTTTTTATATTTTTGTTTAACAGAATCTATCTGTCTCAGTTATCTTTTACTGCTATAGCAGAAATACCACAAGTGAGTGGCTTTAACCAACAGAAATTCACTCTTTCACAGTTTGGGAGGCTAGAAGTCTAGATTTGGGGCACCAGTTCTAGGGCAGGCTTTCTCCCTCTGCCAGCTCTGGGGGCAGGTCCTTGTTTCTTTTCAGCTTGTTTTCCTGGGTCCCTTGGTGATCTTCCTGTGGCCTGCCATCTATATATTCCCATCTCTGCTTCCTTGCTTAATCTGATCTTTGATATCTCCAAAGATATTAAGACACACCCTACACTAATGCAAAGAAAACCCATTGCAAATGGGATTATAACCGTTGTTGTTACGTGCCATTGAGTCAGACTCGACTCACAGCGACCCCTCTTTGGGTTCTGAGGTGGTACCACTATGGAAGTAGGTTGCCCAACCTTTCTTCTGAGGAGTGGCTGGTGGGTTTGAACCACCAGCCTTCTGGTTAGCAGTCAAGTGCCTTAGGCACTATGACCACAGGTATTAAAAAGGAAAAAAAAAAAAAAAAAACAAGCTCACTGTCATCTAGTCAATTCCAACTCATAGCGACCCCCATTAGGTTTCCAATGCAGTAAATTTTTATGGAAGTAGACTGCCCAGTCTTCCTTCAGTGGAGTGGCTGGTGAGTTTGAATCACCAACCTCTGGTTAGCAGTCAAGTGCCTCAGGTATTGTGCCATGAGACTTCCAACCACAGATATAAGAATTAGAATTTACAACACTATTTTTGGGGAACACAAATTAATCCATAACAATATCGAATGTTATCTCAACATGCAATCAAAAGAGAGAGAGAGAGTGAGAGAGACAGATTTTGAAAAAAGGGACTGGCCCCCATGTCTGAGGAGGAAAAGGGATTCCAGTATGACTGAAGTGGAACAAGTGAAAGTCAGAAGAACAGATGGTGAAGGCAAAGAAGAAATGCTGGAATAGGGGGAGGGATGGATCAGATGGGGCCTTGCAGATTGTTCTAATGACATCAGCTGTTATGCAAAGTCATTTTCTCAGGGTCAGTCTAGTGTTGAAAGTAGAAGGAAAGTTTCTTTCTAGGTAATGGTAGTCTACAAAATTCAGTAAAACGCTCTTACTGAGAACAACAGGCGCCTTCTGTATTACCTAGATGGTAATATAAATGGTTTTCACTTGACTTAAAAAAAAAAAAAAACAACTCACTGCCATCGAGTTGGATCCGACTCATAGCAACCCCTCCTTGGGTTTCCAAGGTGGTATCACTACTGAAGTAGATCGCCCAATCTTCCTTCCAAGGAGCAGCTGGTGGGTGTGAACTACCAGCCTTGGGGTTAGCAGTCAAATGCCTTAGGCACTATGCCACCAGAGCTCCTATTAACCTAAAATTGATCATTCAAATGAAGCAGTACCACAAAAGAAAGGCCTGGCAATCTGCTTCTGTAAAGACTGTGGCAATAAAACCCTGTGGTCAGGCTGACCCTATCACATGGGGTTACCACGGTTGGAATTGACTTGAAAGCTTCAAGTTTGGGGTTTTTGTTTTTGGTGTTTTTCAGTTTGTTCTACCTCTCCTGAGAATAAAACTCCAGGGTAGTATTAGGGTAGATGAGTGGCTCTAACTGCTTCTCAAACATAGGGGCATCTAAACCTTCGATTTTCAACTCTCCTTCACTCTTCATTTTCAGAGGCGTCATCAATCCCTGAGACCTGTGGGGACGTGGAGGTGTAAATCTGTTTGCTTCACAACCTTCTTTACTTCTCTGCCAAGTAAAGATCCCACTTTCCTTCACCAACTAAGTCAGTTGCCAGTTGCTTTCTGGCTGCCACTGTTTTGTTATATTTATCTTCTGTTTTTCTCTTTATCCTTGTTGTGTTATTTTTTTTTGAAAAATCTCTTTACTGTCATTTTATAAGTATTTCTGGGAGAATAAAATAAATGTAGGAGCCCTGGTGGCACAACAGTTAAACACTTACTCAGCTGCTAGCCAACTCCGTGGGACAAAGACCTGTTAATCTGCTACTGTAATATTATAGTCAAGAAAACGCTATGGGGCAGCTTTATTCTGTCACATGGGGTCACTATGACTTGGAATCAACTCAGTGGCACTCAACAACAACAACAAAATAAATGCATGTTCAATCTGCCATTTTAAACAGAAGTTGAAACACAGCAATTGTATACTCAAAAAAAAAATCAAAGTAAAAAAAAAAAAAAAGTATAAGTTAGCAGTAAGCCATAGGGACATAAACTGGTTTCAAGTCATTTAACCTCCCTGTGCCTCAGTTTCCCTATCTGCAAAAAGAGAAAAACAACCAAACTACCCTAGACATACTGTGATGATTATAAAAACACACACAACCAAATTATCTGGCACCTGGTAAGCACTCAATAAATTTTTGCTTATTATTAGCTATGTCACTTGTTTTGTTGTTGTTATGTGCCATCAAGTCAGACCCGACT
>NW_006922412.1:444283-448073 GCF_000298275.1 Orycteropus afer afer
TAAAAGAACTAACAGATCTGTCCTGGAGGAAGTGCACCCGAAATGCTCCTTGGAAGCAAGAATGGCCAGACTTCGTCTCACCTATCTTGGTCATGTTGTCAGAAGGGACCATTCCCTGCAGAAGGATGTCATGCTTGGTAGGGTGGCGGGTGGACGAAAGAGGGAGAGGCCTTCAACTAGATGGATTGACATGGTGGCTGCAATGATGTGCTCAAGTATAGCAGGGATCATGGAGCTGGCGCGGGATCGGGCACTGTTTCGTCCTGCTGTGCATGGGGTCACTATGAGTCAGAAATGACTCAACGGCACCTAACAACAACCCTAGGCCTGGATCAGAACATCATCAAAAATCTATCAGCCTACATCCTTTTCTTTCCATACCATTAGCTTGGCACTGGGGTTCCTTAGTTTTACCTCTTTTGTATACCTGCCAGAAAGGGGCATGTTTTCCTTTGCTATTGGTAGGAACCAGTAATTAGTAACAATTCCATTTTTACTCTTTGATGTCTTTGACTTTTGAAAAAGCAAGGAGGCTTGTAGAGGCCTTTCAGTCCTTAAGGTGATTCCTAGCTGTGCCATTCCCTCTGTAGCTCTGTATTCCCTAACTCATGGCTCTGGTTGCACAAGTTCAGTGATTGCAGCATTGCTCTCTAATCGAGCCACTGGTGCAGAAGCAGAAAATGACACAAGTCATAGCCTTCCCAGACCGTGCAGATTCTTCATTATATGAATGTTTTTACTTTTCTCTGCAGGTGTAAATCACTTCATGCTGGATTTTATTTTCCAACTAAATTATGTTTCCAACTATTCATTTATTCCTATGTATGTATATATGTTACGTGTGTGTGTGTGTGTATTTTTAAATGCCCGGAAGTATAATACACAAAGTTCATCTGTAAAACTGTGCCGTTTCATATCTATTGTATCTATCATAAGCTTTTGGCCTTGGTCTTCTATGACTAACCATTTCAGATACTCCTCCATCCTTATATTTTGTTTACCCTTTTATTTGTAGGTTTCCTTATATATTTTTTCCAATTGTCTGTTTGGGCTTGTTTCAGCAGCTCCTAAATTGGATGTCACTGAAAATAACTTTCATCAAAAACCTCGAGACCTCTTTTTCACAGATCAGAAGTTGAATCCTACTTAGATCAGAGTGACTTGCTAGAATGACAAGTCAGAGACTCATTGGCTCTGCCCTAAGCAGACCTTGTTCTTTTGCTATTGAGCTAGAAGGAATTGGAGTTACTATAAATTCTCCTCAGAAGATGAAAACAACACTGAGCAGGCAATTTTTATTTTTTCTTCTTTTCATATTACTTTATCCAAATCTATAACCTATTACTCAAACTCACTGCCGTCAAGTCGGACCCGACTCATAGCGACTCCTCCTTGGGTTTCTGAGGCAGTATCACTATGGAAGTAGATTGCCCAATCTTCCTTCTGAGGAGTGGCTGGTGGGTTTGAACCACCAGCCTTCTGGTTAGCAGTGAAGTGCCTTAGGCACTACACCACCAGAGCAGGGAAACAAAATTGCACTGTCTCAGCATCTTTAATTTTTAGTGCTCTCTTTTGTATATTTGGAGGATTAAATAAAATCATATATATGAAATCACTTCGAAAACTTGAAAAGTGATACACATATATAAGGAAATATTATCTTCTGAGATGTGAGGCATTCTCTCAACCAATGTATAGTTTGACCTATAATGTCCTTTACAAAGCAAAACAATCACAAATCAAAGATTACTGAATTTAGAGAAAGATAAAAGATGGTTCATGTTAGAAAGTTAAAAACTGGTTCATAACATAAGTCAAGTTCTTCAAGAGTCTGAGTCATTGAGAAGTTGTCCTTTTAGCTGAGTGGTGAATATTAGAATGTAAAGAGAACTTTGTAGTCATTAAGTACATAGTACCACCATATCTGTTCCATATATGAAACTTGTCCCCACAGTTATTCTTTCAAATAAAGTTTGCACGTGCATGACATAATCAAAGTATCCCTACTATAATATGCAACACATAGGAAGCATTGTTTGAAGACTTGGTGAATCAAATGGAAAGAAGTCTTAACCTCTCTGTTTGGAAAAAAAAAAAAAGTATACCACAGGAGTTGGCAAACTACATTTAAGGACCAAATGCAGCCTACCACCTGCTTTGGTCAAAAAAAAAAAAAGTTTCATTTAGTTCTTTGAACCCATTGGAACTGGTTCATTCATGACCAGTGAAGGAAAACTGGAACAGACATGAATTTTTAAAATTTGGGTGACTCAGAACGATAACGAGAACAGCAAAACTTATGGGTAGGAGCCTTAGAATGGGAGACTCAAAAGAGGTGTAGTAAGCCCCTTCAGGAGTTGATGCAGGAAACTGGATTCTTGGCAGGACTGTGGAGAGCAACACACATGCAAAGCAAGGTGCTTGGCTGCCATCTTTGATTGAGGTATCACTGTTTCCAATTCTGCTCAAAGTCTGCCAGGTGAAAGATTTGGATGCTAAGAGAGAGATTACGTTTCTAGTAGGACATGGACTCATAATTTTTCCCATTCTGGTTATCGGTACAGTTCAAACAAACTTTAAACATTCAGGTATGTTCTGGTTTTGCTTCCTTGGCCATGACTGACCCAAGAAGAAATGGGTCAAAACCTTGATTTAACTGGAACATCGTTATGCTCATTAGTTTATGTATTGTCTATGTTTATGCTACAACAACAGAGCTGAGAGGTTGCAACAGAGACATATTTACTGTCTAGCTCTACACAGAAAAAGCTTCCAGATCCTGGTACTCCAGAATCTTAGCATATCTATTAAAATACTACTCTGCAGTATTTTAGTATTAAAAAGTTTAACAGCAATGACTTTCTAGCAGGAAGGGTGGCGTTAGTAAGATGATGACTAACTTGCTAAAGAAGCTTTTTCCCCTTCATTTTAGTTATCTTGAGGATGTAATTAGTTGTGGTTGACACATGTCCTTTACAAAGCAAGACAATCACAAATCAAAGTGACCAACTCATGGTGGTTTTGTGTACAACCGAATGAAACACTGTCTGGTCCTGTGCCATCCTCACAGTCACTGATATGTTTGAGTCCACTGTTATAGCCACTACATCAGTCCACGTCATAGAGCATTTTCCTTATTCTCACTGACCTTCTACTTTATCAAACATGATGTCCTTTCTACCTTTCTTTAGAATGAACACAAATATGTATTTGTATGTTTTGCTGTATGTATTTTCAAATTTAAAAAAAAAAAAGATAAGAGAATGAGATTTACTACTTTTTAATCTAAGCATTATAAATAACAAGTATGAGTTTTACAAAACTATACATATTATAAAGAGAAATGCAACAAATATTTTCTTGACTCCAGAAAGTAAAAGTTTAGGAACAGTAATTATAGTGATTAGAGAATTACCATGAGGTCTGCGACTTCTAAGTATCAGGTTATATTTCTTTGATCTTATTTCTTACTATATATATTAGTTATTTATTGCTGTATAACAAGTTGCCCTAACACTTAGCAACTTAAAACAGCAATAAACATGTATTATTGCTCACAGTTTCTGTAGGTCTTTCATTAAGTTGTCAGCAAAAGCTGCAGTCTCTGAAGGCTCAACTGGAACACAAGGATTTGCTTCCAAAGTGGCTCATTCATTCCAAAATGGCACATTCATTCCAAAGTGGCTCATGTCCCCAATACATGGTGGCTGGCTTCCCCCACAGTGAGTGATCCAAGAGAAAGGACAAAGTTATAATCTAGCCTCAGAAGTCATACTTGGACATTTCTGCA
>NW_006922412.1:448173-457469 GCF_000298275.1 Orycteropus afer afer
TGTGTACATAAAAGAACCACTCCATAGGGTTTTTGAGGCTCTGACCTTTCAGAAGTGGATCACCAGGCTTTTCATCTGAAGCACGCACTTAACCATTTGAACCACCGAGGGATACACAGGTTAGTCTTATGTTGTGTGGAGATGAGAATCATTGGGGGTCATCTTGGAAGCTGGCTACCACAGTATAGTTCTTTGTTTCTTTATTCTTCACAGTAACATAAAAATATATTTCAATACAGGCCTATATTTCCTTATCTGCAATTCCAAAATCCATAAGGCCTTTGTGGTAGTTCAGTTTGTGTGTCAACGTGGCTGGGCCTTGTTGAGAGGCTGAGCGGCTGGATGTAGTATTCCCCATGACGAGACTGGCAATCAGCTCCACAGTGGAATGTACTGTGAGCCTTAGGGATATGGTCTACTTGCTGTATATAAAAAAGAAGCTTTGGGGAACAGTCTCTAGCTTATGGCACACTTGAACCCTGTATGTAGCCATGTCTTTGCTCAGCAGCCTGCCATGCTCTGCTGACCTTGGGACTTTCAATGGACTTTAATTAATAGCCTGCCATGTGGTTTTGTAACACCAGAACACTGTGCCTTTTTACTGTCAACCTTGGGCTTGTCAGTCTCAGCAGCCAGCAGCTGTCTGAGTGAAGAAATGCCTCTAGCTTCAGTGGTCCAGGAGCAGGAGGCAGAGCTGAAGCCCAAGGTTGAGGGGCTTTCACCCATCCCCTAGAGCCTGGCACTTTGAACTCGGACTTAAAGCCTCCAAATTTGTATAAGAATAAACTCCTGTTTGTTAAAGCCATCCCATTTGTGGTATATTCCTGTCAAAGCCGCACTAGATAACAAAAACAGCCCTAAACCCAACCTTTTTTTTTTTTTTAACCTTTTTGCCAGCCAAACTTTACTCAACCTGAACTCATCTATCAGCAAGACCTGGACTAAACTGTTAAGATGCTAATTATTCTCTCTGTTCATTTGACTTGGTGTGAACATTTCTATATTTTGCTGCAGAAATGCATTTGATTAGGTAGATAACTCCAGACTCAAGTGTTAAGTAAATTTATGAACTGTATTATTTTTCCAAAATCTAAAAATCATGAAGTCCAAAAGATAACTGGCTCCAATGGTTTGGGATAAAATTTTAGTTAACCAAAAGGAACGTTGATATGTTTTGCTTCACTATTGAGCTTTTGAGAACTCTTCCAATGTTGCAGGCCATATGTAACTTATTTTAATTCTCCTGGTGACAACATTACATAAATGCAAGGAAAGTACCCAAGAAAAACACAACTTGTTTTTAAATTGCTGGTTTGAAAAATGATCCCTAGGAAATAAGAACAAGCACCCTCCAACTTTCCTCTCTCCTCTCATGACTACTGCCTTTGTTCTTTATTTTCCTTTTTTCTGCTATTTTCCCTCTCCTCTCTCACCTATACAATTTTGTGCCTCTGTTTACTTGCCATTCTCTTCTTGACATTTCCTAAAATACAATAATTACTCCCCAAAAGGGAGTTTACAAAAATGCATCTGTCGCTGCCATTAAGTACCACGTGTGACAGTCTGCCTCTGCCTCTGTAGCAGAGGCTGATGACGTTCTACTCATTTCCCATAGTCTACCTCCCATAGTCATTTCTCATAGTCTACTTCTGGTAGGAGGGAGCTCTGGAAGCATAGTGCCTAAGGCACTTGACTGCTAACCAGAAGGGTGGTGATTCAAACCCACCAGCCACTCCTCAGAAGGAAGGTTGGACAATCTACTTCCGTAGTGATACTGCCTTGGAAACCCAAAGAGGGGTTGCTATGGGTCAGGTCCAACTTGTAGGCACATAACAACAGCAACAACAACTTCTGACTTGACCCAGAGCTGTGATGTGCATACTGAGAGCTTCTCACTTAAACCACCAAAGTTCCTCTATTCCTCTACCTGAGGATGTATCCAGTGATGGAGCATGGATTGCCTGGAAGTGTCAGGAATTTAGCATCTTCAACCAATGAAGAATGGAAGCTGGCATATACACACTCTCGCTTCCCCAACACTCAGTAGAACAATCTCACTAGCATAAAACAGCAAAGGTTTATTTCTGACTTATCTCAAGTTGACTGCAGGTCCAGGAAAAACCCCCAGGGGAGCTGTCTTCCACATGGCTATTCAGCATCACACATCCACATAAAACATGCCACAATGCACCTTCACAATTACCAGTGTAGGAGGAGAAAACAACCCTGCACCAACAAGCAGAATTTAAATGCTTCCACAAATGTATCCAATCACCTTCATGAACCTTATTTGTCAGTAGACCAGAAGAATAGTTTGGCCCAACTATCATTACTGTACTTATAGATCAAGGATTCTGTAGAAGAATATTGATCAAAAGGGGGAAAAGGTAGAACAGAAATTCAAAATTTTATGAAATCCAGACTTTCTGGAGCCAATGTGGCCAGGTGGCACTCACACACACACTTGAAATGACTACTCTGCAGAAAGTTTTAAAAGTTAAACTGAAAATATCCCCTGAAGTCATTTTTGAACCAAATAATAGTTCAGCCTAATTAGAAAAGAATGTATACATTAAGCATTATAGTCTTTTAAAGAATTATCTGGATGTGATCAAATTGAAATCAGTAACTTGAAAGGATGGCTGAGAAGCTTAGGGGGCAGTGAGTTTAAGGTTGTTGAAAAAGTTGGCACACTTAAAGAATATAACTCATGTCACTGAACTGTACATGTAGAAATTGTTGACGTGGTATGTGTTTTGTTGTGTATAACTTCACCAAAACTAATAATATTAATAATAGTATAAAAATTAAATTGCCTTTCATCTTCACATTCTAAAACATAAATAAATAAATGCTTCCACCAAGTGGTAGACATCACTGCTTCTTGCATTTTATTAGCCAAGGCTTGTCATATGGCCATGTCCAACTTCAAGGGATCAGAGAAATAAAATCCATCCATAGTCCCAAAAGGAGAGAGGAACAGGAGGTCAGGGATCAGGAGCAATGCCAGTCACCCATACTGCGTGCCTCCTTTTACGACTTGCTTTTTTCTCTATGTGCTTTTGGGATTTGCCCATCTTAACACGTTTAGTTGGTTCCTTCTCGTTGCTGTACAGTATTCCACTGTACAACTATATCATAATGTTTATTTTCTGATTGATGGCTTTTTAGCTTATTTCCAATTTTTACTATAACAAACAATATTTCTAAGAGCATTTGGCATATGTAACAAGAATTTCTGTAGGCTACTGTTCAAATTTAAATACTATTTTAAGAGAAGGCCCATGCTGAGAAAGATAAGGGGTGTCAACAGAATATCTGAGCTACTTGATACATGAGCCAATCACACAAAGCACAGAGATGTCTAGAAATTAAAGGCAATGCCACAAATATGGTCTATTCATGTTTGTTCTAAAGAAATAAAGTGATATGATTTTCAGAGTGCTTTTCTTTCTCCATTGAACAGAACAGAACAAAAAGCCAAGGTTGTTGACAATGCATCCATCCAGTTAACAAATGCCAGAATCAGATATTCTAGCAATTTTCTGCATCCTATTCAACTCTGTTGAAGATTATGAGAGCAATTGCAATTTAATATTACTAATAGAGGACACACCTTTGAAGCTTTCTGCAAATGTCAGGATGAATGAAGTGTTTGACAAGACAAAGAAGATGAATCAACCACAATGCTTTCCATTTTAGAGTGAGAACAACCCAGAGATAATGTCATAAAACACTTCCCTAGAACAAAATGTGCTAGGGGAAAATTTGATGCAAAAGAAGGAGGGGGAAAGAATTTCCTCTCTCTAAAAGTTGAGGACAGGGACAAAATAATAATAAAAATTCAATTGAGTGAGACTAACTTCATAACAACTACTGAACAAGAAGGTCAGTAACGTAACTGCTCATGTAAAGCTAGACCTAATGCAAGAACCATGAGATCCTGCCTAGTGCTTTCCACTCAAGGTGAGCGGGTCTTTGTCTCTCGGTCATTCACTAAACAGCACCTCCTGATTTGTCTTTTGCTTTCCCTATAGTATATTTCTCTGAGCCATCATTTATAATATCTCTTTAAATACAGTGGGTAACATTCTTTTTAGACCTTGCTAAAAACACTCTTTCCGATGAAATCTGGATACACACTACAACACGGATGAACCTTGAAAATCTTCATTGTTGAAATGAAGTAAGGCAATCGCAAAAGGGCAAATATTGTTAGAGACCACTTATAGGAAATATTTAGAACAGGCAAATAGCGATCAAAGTTTATTAGTGATTAGCAGGGGTGAAGAGAGAGGAAAAGTGGAAGTCATTGTTTAGGCAGCATTGAGTGTTTATGGTGATGGCAATTTTGGCAAAGATTCTGGTAATTGCTGCACAACATGATGAATGTAGCTGGTGTTATGGAATTATACTTGTAAAAAATGTTGATTTGGCAAATAAGTTATATATATGTTTATAACAATAAAAATGTTGAATTGGCAAATGTTCTGTTACGTATGTTTTTATAGCAATAAAAAAATTCCAAAAACAACCCTCACTCCTTAACATGCTCAAACTATCCAATTAAATAAACCACCTAAAATTCTAAAACAGTTTAGGCACAGAAATCTCTTGTCTTTCTCTATCACTCTTCATAAATTATCATATTACCACCAGCAGCCATGAAGATTCATTATTTTCACAGGTATCCTAAGTGAGGCAAAAAGATGATTTGCCTACATACAGACTTTCCTGACCTCTGGGGCACTGATGCATCTCACTGAAGGAAAGCCTGGCTGACAATGTAAATCAATTATTTTCCAGAAGCAATATTAGTGGCCATCACTTAATAAGAATTAAAATACAGGCAGATGAAAGGGAAAAAGAGAATTTTTAAATTAATGCTGACAAGTCCTTCCTAACATTTGCTGGGTTAGGGGAAGAATACACATGCAGGTTCACATATCATATTGCCTAAATATTTACAAGGTCAAAATCAAGTTAGCAAAGTGTTAAGTGGAATATGTTCTATTCTCTTACTTTGACAAGCATATCTGTCAACAACCTGGAATGCTAAGATTTAACATAGAATTCTGGAAGCCTTTCATGTCCTGAGCAAGAACGTGGCCACATGGAGAAAGCTGATGGCCTGTGGCCTGCTCCCTTCCCTTCTTTCCCCTCACTTATCCCCACTTAATGCTGCAGATTTGCACACACATACATAGACTCCCCGCCTGCTCACATGAGCTTGATCCAGATCCCTCACAGTCACCTTCTGCCTACCTCTTGGGCCTCTGGCATGCACAGTTGGTGTCATCACCTGTTCTTGAGAGGCTGGAGTTAGAGAAGATGCACACACAGCCCTGGATGCAGGCTTGGGGCTCTCTGAACAGGCACTCTAGGGTCCTGGGTAACTGAGGCCTGGTACAGAGGAAGAAGTGCATATTCTGAGTGGGCATGCCCCTAAGGCACACCAACTCATTACCCAATCTATGAGATATGGCCCAGCTGGTGGAGGTTAGAGTAGAGTTCTCTAAATTATGGGCTCAGAAAAGGGATGCCACTTACCAGGCCAAAAGTCTGATTATTGAAACTTACTTCTCTTAAGGAAATAGACTATCCAGAAAAGGCTGAATACCCTAAATCATCTCTGTCAAGTTATGTTCAAGATGATAATCTTAGCCATCTTGGGGTTGAAAAATTACATCAGGTGACAAATGATTTGTCAGAGGAGTACCTGAAGACAAAGAGGAATGGGCCAAGTGAAAATTTGAAGGGGATGACATGAGAAAAGAATGCCCTGCTATTGAAAAGAAGAAACAGAATGAAAATCTAAAGAAAGAAACAGAATGATCACTCATGCTCTTCTTATTCTTACACCTTCTGTCCCTCTTATTAATTTGCTTCATTCAGTGAAGTCTTAAAAGACCTGCTGTGGTATAGCACTTAGACAATGACAAGAAGGAGACAAAAGAATGTCAATACAGGAGTTGCCATCTTCAGAGATTTTGAGATCTGCTTTGAGTAATTCAGACACTTAAATGCAACAGCAATAGAACAAAGTGAGATGGTTTGTGCTCAAGAACTAAAACACAGAGTGCAGAAGTTCGGTAAAGGGGGATAGATGTGGTGTGAAGTGGCCAGGAAACAGCTGCTTCAATTCCAACACAATCTTATCTGAATTAATAAGATTATATGGCTTCTAGAAATGTTCTCTTTTCTCAAGAGCAGTTTCTCAATGTTCACTTCCAAATTCTACTCCAAATCATATCTATTAAAGTAAAAATAAATCAGATAATCTCACCAGGCAAAGGTAGAAGTGAGTGTCAGAATCCCAAGGTCTAATTTGAACTGTGCTCAACTTCTTCAAATGATGGTTCCTAGACAAAATAAAGGCACACAGACTGGTATAACAGGCACATACAGTTCTCCTTCCCTAGAGATTAACACTTCTGAACGAGGATGATTAATACTGATGGGTACTTAATAAGATTTCCTTGAATATTTGACAGTCACAACAGAGGTGACATAAGACTGAACTGGTGACATTAAATACAGGTTAAGTGCTGTTTACTGTGGAACACAAAAGGTCATCTCTTTGGCTGTGACTTACTGAGAAACTGACAATTGCAAGGCTTGGTAACAAGAAATTTCAAGAGGTTTTTGAGAACAAGAGGAGCTGGAAAAAGCAATGGTGTAAGTGACTCCAAATACCAAGTATCACAGAAAAAAGATGGCACTCTAGGTGGTAAAACTGAAAACTTTAGAACCAGTGTTAGGGACCAACGGATTCATCAAGAATAGGGTTCAGGGAGAAAATAATACAGGTTTTGCCATAACACAGAATAAAATGTAGACAAGAAGTGACATGTAAACAAAACAACTCAAAGAGAAAGGCTCATAGCAGATGTGCAAGTCCCCCATTGCTCATTCATCCTGGGGCAGCCCAGAGACTTCTATCAGAGCTGGATGTCAGACTCAGAACCTCAGTATAAAGAGAGGCCAGAATATAATAATAATATAACTAAGCAAAACTTTGGCTCCAATTTTATCTTGTCTACTCAGCATTAATGATTGATTGGGAGGGGCACCAGGATTTGCACTGTTTGGATCATGGAGGTAAGATCTAAGCCTTGTGGTTGCAGCCAAATGACATACCAACCTAGCAACCTGATTCACAACATCAACAAATGTGGTTGTAGAAGCAACCATCACTCACCCCACATGGTGGGGTTGTGGGTGCAAGGATCTAAACCAGCCTTGCACTTGACCTGCATTGACTATCACATGCCCTGAGTTAGCTAACTTTCATACAATTCAGTTTCGATTCAATTTCTGGGTGGCTAAATTAAAGAGCATAACTCTTAGATAAAATACCTTTACCTTGGGGGAAAATTATTTAAGTAAGTAGGGGAGAAAAGGCACTTAATATATTATTCTAGGAACAAGATTTGGAATTTATTTTAAGATAAACATTTCACTTGGGTGTAGCTCTATATTAAGGCCAGGGCCTGAGGTAGGAGGACTCAGAGATTGGAGGCTGCTTTTCACTTTGGGGTGGCTCTACATTAAGGCCAGGGCCTGAGGTAGGCAGGCTCAGGTCTTAGAGGCTGTTTTTTACTTGGGTATGGCTCTATTTTAAGGCCAGGGCTTGAGGTAGGTGGGCTCGGGGCTTGGAGGCTGCTTTTTGCTTGGGTGTGAATCTATATTAAGGCTGGGACCTGAGGTATGTAGGTCCAGGGTATGGAGGCTGCTTTTCGCTTGGGTGTCACTCTATATTAAGGCCGAGGATTGAGATAGGCGGGCCTGGAGCTTGGAGGCCGCTTTTCACTTGACTGTGGTTTTATATTAAGGCTGGGGTCCAAGGTAGGCAGGGGCTGGGTTTAGAGGCTGCTTTTTGCTTGGGTGTGGCTTTATATTAAGGCCAGGGCCCAAGGCAGGCAGGTGCAGAGCTCACAGGCTGCTTTTCACTTAGGGGAGGCTCTTTTTTTAAGGCTGAGGCCCAAGGTAGGCAGGCGCGAGGCTTGGGGGCTGCTTTCACATGGGGGCGGCTCTATTCTAAGGCAGTTGCCTGAGGTAGGTGGGCGCAGAGGGGTTAGGAACAACTAAGGGAGACAAACCTGCCTGTCAATTTGTTGTCCTGTGGTACTGTGGTGGCTTATGTGTTGCTGTGAGGCTGGAGGCTATGCCACTGGTGTTGCAAAATGCCAGCAGGGTTACCCATAATGGACAGGTTTCAGTGGAGCTTCTAGACTGAGACAGAATTGGAAGAAGAAAGAGGCCACCCACTTCTCAAAGAATTGGACAGTGAAAATCTTATGAATAGCAGTGAAACACTGTCTGACATATTACTGGAAAACTTTATAAACAGCCATGAAACACTGTCCAATAGAGTGCCAGAAGATGAGCCCATCTCTGAGTTGGAAGGCACTCAAAATTTGACTGGGGAAGAGCTGACTTCCCAGAGTACAGATGACTTTAATGAAATGGATGGAGTAAAGCTTTTGGGACCTCCATTGCTGATGTGGCACAAGTCAAAATGAGTAGAAACAGATCCAAACATCCATTAATAATTGGAACATGGAATGTATGAAGTACGAATCTAGGAAAATTGGAAGTTGTCAGAAATGAAATGGAACACATAAAGATCGATATCCTAGGCATTAGTGAGCTAAAATTGACTGGTTTTGGCCATTTTGAATCAGACAACCATATGATCTACTATGCCAGGAATGACAAATTGAAGAGGAATGGTGAGGCATTCACCACCACAAAGCGTGTTTCAAGATCTGTCCTGAAGTACAACACTGTCAGTGATAGGATAATATCCATACATCTACAAGGAAGACCAGTTAATACTACTATTATTCAAATTTATGTACCAACCACCAAAGCCAAAGATGAGGAAATTGAAGATTTCTACCAACTTCTGCAGTCTGAAATTGACTGAACATGCAATCAAGATATATTGATTATCACTGGTGACTGAAATGCAAAAGTTGGAAACAAAGAAGAGTTACTGGTAGTTGGAAAATATGGCCTTGGTGATAGAAATAACACTGGAGATTGCATGATAGAATTTTGCAAGACCAATGACTTATTCGTTGCAAATACATTTTATCAACAACATAAATGATGACTATACACTTAGATTTCACCAGATGGAATACATAAGAATCACATTGACTATACCTGTGGTAAGAGGCGATGGAGAAGTTCAGTATCTTTGGCCAAAACATGGCCAAGAGCTGATGGTGGAACAGACCATCAACTGCTCATATGCAAGTTCAACTTGAAGTTGCAGACAATTAAAA
>NW_006922412.1:458408-459851 GCF_000298275.1 Orycteropus afer afer
AATGGTTGCAACAGTACATTGACAGAAAACTTCCAGAAATGCAAGCTGGATTCAGAAGAGGACATAAAATGAGGGATATGATTGCTGATGTCAGACAAATCTCAGTCGAAAGCAAAGAATACCAGAAAGAGGTTTACTTATGTTATATTGACTATGCAAAAGCATTTGATTGGGTGGATCATAACAAATTGTGGATAACATTGAGAACAATGGGAATTCCAGAACACTTGATTGTACTCATGAGGAACCTGTACATAGATCAGAAGGCTGTCTCGAATACCACAAGGGGATACTACATGGTTCAAAATCAAGAAGGGAGTGTGTCAAGGTTGTATCCTTTCATCATACTTATTCAACTTGTATGCTGATCAAATAATCTGAGAAGCTGGATTATATGAAGAAGAATGTGGTATCAGGATTGGAGGAAGACTCATTAACAACCTGTGATACACAGATGACACAACTTTGCTTGCTGAAAGTGAGGATGACTCAAAGCACTTACTGATGAAAATTAAAGATTACAGTCTACAGTACAGATTATACCTCAATATAAAGAAAACAAAAATTCTCACAACTGGTCCAATAAACAGCTTCATGGTAGATGGAGAAAATACTGAATTTGTCAAGGACTTCACCTTACTGGGTTCTACAATCAACACCAATGGAAGCAGCAGTCAAGGCATCAAATGATCGTGTTGGGAAAATCTGCTGCAAAAAAAAAAAACCTCTTTCAAGTGATAAGAGCAAAGATGTCTGTCTCCTTGAAGACCAAGGTGCACCTAACCCAAGCCATGGTATTTTCAATCCCCTCTTATGCATGTGAGAACTGGACAAAGAAGAGGGAATACCAAAGAAGAGTTGATGCTTTTGAATTGTGGTGTTGGAGAAGAATGCTAAGAGTACCATGGTCTGCTAAAAGGACTAACAAACCTGTCCCACAAGAAGTGCAGCCAGAATGCTCCTTGGAAGCAAGAAAGGCCAGGCTTTGTCTCACCTACTTTGGTCATGTTGTCAGAAGGGACCATTCCCTGGAGAAGGACAATATGCTTGGTAAAGTGGAGGGTCAACGAAGAAGGGGATGGCCCTCAACAAGATGGATAAACACAGTGGCTGCAATGATGGGTTCAGGTATAGTGAGGATCATGAGGCTGACACAAGATCAGGCAGTGTTTTGTTCTGCTGTGCATGGGGTCACTATGAGTCAGAGATGACTCAATGGCACCTAATAACAACAACATGAATAAGATGTTTAGATAGAGTCAAAACTAAAAGCAATGCCAGGAGATTGCATCAATGATCACAATTGTTCACTGCTCCCTGTATCCACACTCTTTGCCACGTGAGTTCACAGTCCTTTCCATTAAGAGGAGGAAAATATGTCGCTGCCACTTGATACTTGGTTCAGCTATATAACTTGTGTTGGCATTGGGATATTAACAGATA
>NW_006922412.1:460391-462310 GCF_000298275.1 Orycteropus afer afer
CTAGTCAGTTCAGAGGTGGTATGTTATATTGCAAAATTAAGTGATGAAATGGTCTTAACTACCTTGAAATATTTTTATTTTGAACATGATAAAGAGTATAAGATTTCACATTGAAAGACTAAAGGAAAATTATTTAACACGGCGTCAGTGTATATAAACTAAAGCTATCATAAAGGCAATTAGATGATCTGAAATGCCAAAAAAACATCAATATTATAATTGCTGTTAGGTGCTATTGAGTTGGATCTGACTCAGAGTGACCTTATGTGCAAGAGAAAAAAACAACATCCAGCCCTGTGCCAACTCACAATCCTTGCAATGCTTGAGTTCACCACTGCAGCCATGGCATCAATCTATCTCATTGAGGGTCTTCCACTTCCTCGCTGATTCTCTACTTTACCAAGCATTATATCCTTCTTCAGTAAATGGTTCCTTTGACAACATGACCAAATTACATGAGACAAACTCTGACCAATCTCACTTCCAAGGAGCATTCCAGCTGTACTTCTTCCAGGACAGATTTGTTCATTCTTCTGGCAGTCCATGGTATTTTCAGCATTCTTCGCCAACACCACAATTCAAAGGCATCAATACTTTTCTTATCTTTCTTATTCATTGTCCAGATTTCACATGCATAGAAGGCAATTGAAAATACCATGGCTTGGGTCAGGTGCACCTTACACTTCAAAGTGACACATTCCCTTCTTAACACTTTAAAGAGGGATTTTGCAACAGATTTCCCCAGTGCAATACGTCATCTGATTTCCTAACTGCTACATCCATGGGTGTTACTGTGGACCCAAGTAAAATGAAATCCTTGACAACTTCAATCTTTGCTACATTTATCATGATGGTCCTTATTGGTCCAACTATGAGGATTTTCATTTTCTTGATGTTGTGAAGTAATCCATACTGAAGACTATAGTCTTTGATGTTCATCAGTAAGTACTCCCAGTCATCTTCACTTTCAGCAAGAAAGGTTGTGTCACCTGCATATCGCAGGTTGCTAATGAGTCCTTCTCCAATCCTGATGCAACATTCTTTTTCATACGGTCCAGTTTCCCAGATTATTTGCTCACCATACAGATTGAATACATATGGTGAAAGGATACAACCCTGACATTCACTCTTCATGATTTATAAACCAATATCCCCTTGTTCTATTTGAAGGACAGCCTCTTGGTTTATGTACAGGTTCTTCATGAACACAATTAATATGGGCGGATAGATGAGTGGATAGGCTGAACTATTCAGTATGTCCATTCAGGAGTGAGTGTGCCCAAGACCATGTAAAGGGTTGGCATACAAAGTTTCTACAAGTGTATTTTCATGTTCTGTAAGAATTCCCAGGTAATATAGTAGAGCTGACAAAGGTAAAGGTTGGAGTCACTTCTTGGCCATAGCCAGCTACCAAGGAGGAGCGAGTAATTGGACCTGTGGGCTTGGGACCATAGTTGCAGGGGACATCAAGCTCAATTAGCATAACATACTACACAAAAACATTGTTCCACGTCCTACTTGGCAAGTAGCAACTGGGATCTTAAAGCTTGCAAGGTGGCCATCTAGATGCAAAAATGGGTCTCTCCTCATCCAGAGCAAATAAGAATGAAGAAAACCAAAGACATATGGAAACAATTAGTCCAAGCAACTGGTACACCAAGCAATGCTCAGCCTATATGACTATGAGACCAGAAGAAGTAGATGGTGCCTGGCTACCACTGTCAACCACTCAGAGCCTGATGGAACTACTGACACTATGCCCCCTAGCTGTCCTTTAGGTCTGAAATTGAACCAACTCCCTTGGCTTCCAGCCAAACAAAAGAGAGGTATATGAGCTGAACATTTACATTAGATAGATACACTCCTTGGAGAGATCAATCATGGGAGAATAGAAGGGCTGTCTATGCACAGGGAGACAG
>NW_006922412.1:462665-464072 GCF_000298275.1 Orycteropus afer afer
GGCCGCAAGCCCCATCTCCTCCAGAGACGGACTTTTCGGCTTGAACTTGTCGGCTTCTATACATTTGTGAGCCATTTTCCTAAGATAAATCTCTCTCTCTCTCTCTCTCTCTAAATATATATATACTTTGCTGGTGTTTTGTGTTTCTCTAGAGAACCCAATCTAACACAGTATCGAAGGATGAAATCCAAGCTGCACTGAATTGGCAAAAAACAAAGCTCCAGGAACTGACAGAATACACATTGAGATGTTTTAACAAATTAATGCATTCCTGAAGGAGGGGTTTATTCGTTGATGCCAAGAAATGTGGAAGACAGCTATCTGGCCAACTTCCTGGAAGAGATCTATATTTGTTTCCATTTAAAAGATAAGTGATCCAACAGAATGTGAGAATCACTGAATAATATCATTAATATCACACATAGGGAATCTTGTTGAAGATAATTTAAAAATGGTTGCACCAGTACATCAACAGGGTAGTTACAGAAATGCAATGCTAGTCTGATAGAGCTTGGTGGAATCACTGAAATTATGGCCCCTAACTGCCCTTCAAGTCTGGAATTGAACCCACACCTGTGGCTTCCAGCCAAACAAGATACAAGCATATCAATTGAACATTTACCTGAGGTAGATACACGCCTTGAAGAGATCAATCATGGGAGAAAGAAGGGCTGTTTATGCACAGGGAGACAGCTCAGGGGGCAGGAGTGTATGGAGAGATGGACACTGGGAAGAGGTAACTATAGGAAGGAAGTGGGAGGGAGCTGTTGCATTGTGGTAAATTGTGCTCAATGTCATGAGACAAAGTGTATGTGAACTGCTGTATGGAAAGTGAATTTGCTCTGTAAATTTTCACCCAAATCACAATTAAATAAACAAACAGACAAACAAGCAAGCAAATGAACATTTCTAACAGAAACAAAGACAAAAAAAGAAAAAGAAATGCAAGCTAGAGTGAAAAGAGGACATTGAAAGGATATTATTGCTGATGTCAGATGGATCTTAGATGAAATCAATGAATACCAGAAAGATGTTTACCTGTGTTTATTGACTATGCAAATACATTCAACTGTGTATATCATTAAAAATTATGGATAATATTGTGGAAAGTGGCAATTCCAGAACACTTATTCCAGAACAATTCCAGAAATTTGCCTTCACTGACAACACAGTACTGTATGTGCAAAAGTGTTCATCTTTGCTGTCTGTACTTCCCATGTACCTCTTATGTCTTTCTCTTCCTCAAGGCCACTGTGTGATCACTCACATTTGGTACATTGCCATTCTATTCACCCAAATCAATACTTTTCTCTACCTATCTAACAGTGTTACCTACCCTGAACTCCCCTCCCGCCATGGTAACCAACAAAGAAAATTTCCTTCCATATGTAAACCATTCCATGACTT
>NW_006922412.1:464647-465906 GCF_000298275.1 Orycteropus afer afer
TCTTGTCTTGGCTCTCACTTCTTTAGGATATATACCTAGTAATGGAATGGCTGGGTCAAATGGTATTTCTAATTCCAACTTTTTAAGGAATCGCCATACTGCTTTCCACGGTGGTTGTATCATTTGACAGTCCCATCAGCAGTGTATGAAAATCCCAATCTCTCCACATCCTCACCAGCATTTGTTATTTTCTGTCTTTGCTACTAGTGCTGGGGCAAGATGGTATCTCATTGTTTTGATTTGCATCTCTCTTATGGCTAATGATTGTGAGCATTTCTTCATATGTTTGTTGGCTGCCTGAATGTCCTCTTTGGTGAAGTGTCTATTCATGTCTTCTGCCCACTTTTTAATGGGATTATTTGTCTTTATGTAGTTGAGATGTTGAAGTTTTCTGTAAATTCTAGGGATAAGTACCTTGTCAGACATGTCAATGCCAAATATTTTTTCACTATCTGTAGGTTCTCATTTGACTTTTTTTCAGAGAAGTTTTGGAAGCACACAAAAATTTAATTTTTAGAAGGTCCCATTCATTTAGTGTCTCTTCTGCTGTTTGTGCATTCTGGGTTATGCTTGATAGTCTATTCATGCCATATATTAGGGCCCCTAAATTTGCCCCTATTTTTTCCTTGAGGAACATTATAGTTTTACATTTCACATTTAAGTCTTTAACCCATCTGGAGTTAGTTTTTGTGTATGGTGTGAGATACAGATATTGTTTAATTTTTCTGCAAATGGATACCCAGTTTTGCCACCACCATGTGTTAAACAGACATTTTCTTCCCCATTTAATGGATTTCAGCCCTTTGTCAAAGATTAGCTGACCATAGGTCGATGGATCTCTTTCTGGGTTCTCAATTCTATTCCATTGATTTGAAGTGTTTGTCATTGTACCAATACCAGGCAGTTTTGAATACTGTGACTGTATAGTAGGTTTTAAGATCCGGGACTGTGAGACTTCCTACTTTGTTCTTCTTCAATAGTGCTTTGCTTAGTCGGGGTCTCTTTCCTTTCCATATAAAGTTGGTGATTGGTTTTTCCATATCCCTAAAGAATGTTGATAGGATCTGGATGGGGATTGCATTGATTGTATAGATTCCTTTCAGTAGAATTAACATTTTCACAATGTTCAATCTTCCTATCCACAAGCATGGTATGTTTTCCCATTTATGTAGATCTTTTATGGTTCCTTGAAGTAATCTTTTATACTTTTCTTTGTACGGGTCTTTTGTGTCCCTGGTAAGATTTATTCCCAAGTTTTT
>NW_006922412.1:466006-469201 GCF_000298275.1 Orycteropus afer afer
GGTAGCTATTGTAAATGGTATTGATTTCCTTATTTCTTTTTCAGCAATCTCTTTGCTGGTGTAGAGGAATCCAACTGATTTTGGGATGTTGATCTTGTATGCTGCCACAATACGGAATCTCTCAATTAGTTCCAGTAGATTTTTCACTGAGTCTCTTGGGTTTTCTAGGTATAGGATAATATCATCAACAAATAGGGATAGTTTGACTTCTTCCTTACCAATTTGGATGCCTTTGGTTTCCCTTTCCTGCTTTATTGCCCTGGCTAGGACTTCCAATGCAATGTTGAATAGAAGTGGTGATAGAGGGCATCCTTGTCTGCTTCCTGTTTGCAAGGGGAATAGTTTCAGTCTCTCTACACTGAGAACAATGTTGTCTGTTGCTTTTGCATAGATGCCCTTTATTATGTTGAGCAATGTCCCTTCTATTCTTATTTTGCTGAGTTTTGATCGGGAATGGGTGCTGGATTTTATCAAATGCCCTTTCTGCTTTGATTGATATGATCATGTGGTTCTTTTCCTTTGTTTTATTTATGTGGTGGGTTACAATTGTTTTTCTAATATTGAACCACCCTTGCATACCAGATATGAACTCCACTTGGCCATAATGAATTTTTTTTATATGCTGTTGGAGTCTATTGGCTAGGAATTTGTTAAAGATTTTTGCATCTATATTCATGAGAGATATTGGTCTGTAGTTTTCCTTTTGAGTGATGTCTTTGCCTGGTTTTGGTACCTAGGTTATGCTTGCTTCATAAAATAAATTTAGGAGTATCCCATCCTCTTGTGTGTTTTGGAATAGTTTGAGTAGGATTGGTGTCAGTTCTTCTCTGAATGTTTGGTAGAATTCTCTGGTGAAACCGTCTGGGCCAGGACTTTTTTTAGTTGGTAATTTTTTTATGACCTTTTCAATTTCTTCTTTTGTTATGGGTCTGTTCAACTTTTCCACTTCAGTCTGTGTGAGTTTAGGTAAGTGGTGTATTTCTAGAAATTTGCCCATTTTTTTCCAGATTTTCATATTTGTTGGAGTACAGTTCTTCATAGTATCCTGATATTATCCTCTTTATTTCAGTTGGTTCTGTTGTGATATCACCCATTTCATTTCTTATTCGTGTTATTTGTATTCTCTCCCTCTTTTCCTTTGTTAAATTTGCCAGTGGTTTGTCAATTTTATGAGTCTTTTTAAAAAACCAGCTTCTATT
Organism: Orycteropus afer afer; assembly: GCF_000298275.1. NCBI lineage: Eukaryota > Metazoa > Chordata > Mammalia > Tubulidentata > Orycteropodidae > Orycteropus > Orycteropus afer. Next base: position 467,206 of record NW_006922412.1, read on the forward strand.
CTTGTTGATTTTTTCTATTATCTTTCTATTTTCTGTTTTGTTGATTTCTGCTTGAATCTTTATTATTTCCTTTCTTCTGGTGACTGTAGGCTTTTCTTGCTCTTCTTTTTCTAATTGTTGGAGATGTTGGTTTAAAGTGTTGATTTTGGCTCTTTCTTCTTTTTTGATGTGTGCAGTTATTGCTATAAATTGGCCTCTGATCACTGCTTTTGCTGTGTCCCAAAGATTTGGATATGTTGTGTTTTCATTCTTGTTTGATTCAAGGAATTTTTTAATTTCATTTTTTATTTCTTCTCTTACCCAGTCATTCCTCAGAAAGGTGTTGTTCAGTTTCCATGTGTTTGTTCTTTTTCCATTGATCTTCCTATTGTTGACATTTTAATTTGATAGCATTGTGATCTGACAAGAGGCTTTGCAGTATTTTAATGTTTTTAAATTGATTAAGGCTTGCTTTATGGCCTAACATATGGTCTATTATGAAAAATGTTCCATGTGCATTGGAAAAGAATGTATAGTGTGCTGCTATTGGATGAAGTAGTCTGTAGATGTCTTTAAGGTCAATTTGGTGGATTGTATTGTTTAGATCTTCAGCATCTTTGCTGAGTTTCTTTCCAGTTATTCTATGTTTGACTGAGAGTGGTGTATTAAAGTCTCCTACTATGACTGTGGAGTCATCTATTTGTCTTTTCAATTCTGTTAAAGTCTGATTTATCTATATTGGGGTTCTTTCATTGGGTCCATAGATATTTATTATGGTTATATCTTCTTGTTCAATTGATTCTTTAATGACTGTATGATGTCCTTCTTTATCTCTTACACTGTTTTTTGTCTTAAGGTCAATTTTTATCAGAAATTAGTATTGCCACTCCTGCTCTTTTTTGATTGCCATTTACTTGATATATCTTTTCCCAACCTTTGATTTTTAGTCCATTTTTGTCTTTGTCTCTAAGGTGTGGCTCTTGTAGACAGCATATTGATGGGTTATGTTTTCTTATCCAGTCTGCAACTCTCTGTCTCTTGAGTGATTCATTTAATCCATTGACATTTAGTGTAATTATTGACAAGTATGAATTGGTTGCCATCATTTTGTTATTTGTTTTTTCATGGTGTTCCTAATTTCTTTGTTCCATAGTATTTTCTGTCCTGAGCTCATTTTGTTTATGAATTGTGTATCATTTTCTTTGTTGCTATTGTTTTAGTATTTACTAAATATTTGTGCTTGTCCTCTTTTTCATTGTGATGTGAAAGTTTATCATTTTTTTTGAAGTTACCCTGTAATTTATAATTTTCTCCCCAAGTTTAGAATAGTCCATTCTATCTTGCAACTCTCTTGACTTTCTCATCATTTAGAAGTTCTGTAACTATACTATTTTTCCCTCTTTTTGGTTTGTAGTTGTCCTCACTTGCCAATTGATGTCTCTGGTTCCCTGTTTGCAATCTAGTAAGCTTATTTTACTTTGGACAATTCTATAGTTGTGTTGGTTTCCGGGTTCTGTCATCTTGTGTATTAACAGTTGGTTGTTGTTTGCTATTATTGGTACTCTGTTCAAAGGATTCCCTTTATATCTCTTGTAAGGTTGGTCCGTTTTTTAACAAATTCCCTTAGTTTCTGCTTATCTGGAAATCTCATAATTTCACCGTCATATTTGAAGGACAATTTTGCTGAGTATATAATTCTTGGTTAGAAATTGTTCTCTTTCAGGGTTTTATACATACCATCCCATTGCCTTCTTGTTTGCATGATTTCTGTTGAGAAATCAGAGCTTATTCTTATTGGTTGTCCTTTGTAGGTAACTTTTCGTTTTTCCCATGCTGTTTTCAGGATTCTTTATTTGTCTTTGGTTTTTATGAGTTTGATGATGATATGTCTTGGTGATTTTCTTTTGGGGTCTATCCTGTTTGAGGTTCATTGGACTTCCTGAATGGATATATTTTCATCTTTCATCATATCAGTGAAATTCTCTTCCAAAAAATCTTGAACAATTTTCTCAGTGGT
>NW_006922412.1:470062-470725 GCF_000298275.1 Orycteropus afer afer
GCTTATTATTGGCCAGGTGGGGGAGAAGGAAGTGGTGGCTCTCCCTCAGTAAGCGGAGCTGCGGGAGGTGCCAATGTGGTTGCATCCAATGTCCATGGCTACTGTCTTCCACTCAGTCAGACAAAAAAAAAAGATTGAAAAACCATCAAAAAAGTAAAAGCAAGCAGACAAAAACACACCACATAAATGCACAGAAACAATCACAAATAAAAAAGGAAATAAAAAACAAAACCTGCAATATCTGGGGAGAGGGCAATGAGAGAAAAGAGGTAAAGTAGGAGAATAGTGAGGGAAAACATGAGAAAAATGCAAAAACAAAAACAAGAATGGGGTTAACCACAAGAATGAAAAAAATGGGAACCAGGAACAGGGAAGAGAGAAAAAGCTGCAAACTAGAACATGGGAAGGAAATAATAAACAATAATAATAATAAGGATGAACACAAAAAGAAGAATAGTAATAATTTTTAAACAGACAAAAACAAACAAACTGGAAAAAAAATATGGGCAGGATGGGGCAGGGCACCCAGGTTCAGTTGGAGCACCCAGACTATGATGGAATTCCTGCCAGCCCAGAAGGTGGGTGGGAGTGAAGGATGGCTGAACCTCCATTCAGCAAGAGAATGTGGGATATAAGAGTAATGAGGTGACCCTAACTCATTTT
>NW_006922412.1:480339-481626 GCF_000298275.1 Orycteropus afer afer
CAAGCTGTCTGTGCTGTCAGGATCACTGACAGACCACCATTCCGTATGTCTCCTTTTTTGGTGTTTTCATGCAGGTTCTTCTACTAGTTGGAGTTTAGTCCACTTCTGTATCCTTCCTTTCAAAGCTCAGGGCTCCAGGATTATCTTCTGTATCTGTGTTAATTGGTCCCCCTTTTCTTTGTCAAAGAGAGTCTGTGTTGTTTGTCTGCCCATTCTGCCATATTACTGGAACCCCAATACCATTGGTTCTTGATCTTATGCTACCTCCTGAAATAGATGGATATAGACCAATTCTTTTGAAATAATGCTTCCTGTGTCCTTCAACATTGTACCCATAGAATCTTTCAATACTGCAAATCGAGCTTGAGAAAATCCAAGAATGTTCTTCCTTTTTTGTTTTCTAACTCTAAGTCTTTCCACATTTCATTATGATACTTTACTTTTTCTTCTTGAGCCATGCCTTGAAATCTTTTCCATTCACTTTAGCTACTCTACATTCAAGAGCAAGTTTCAGTGTCTACTTTGGTCTTTTCTTCCTTTCCTATCTTTTAAATGACCATTGCTTTCTTCATAGATGATGTTGTTGATGTTATCTCACAACTCATCTTGTCTTTAGTCATTGGTGTTCAATATGTCAAATCTATTCTTCAGATGGTCTCTAAATTCAAGTGGCATATAATCAAGGTCATATTATGGCTCTCGTGGAATTATTTTAATTTGCTTTAGCTTCAACTTAAACTTGCCTATGAGCAACTGATTTTTTCACAGCTTCTGGCCTTGTTTTGACAGATGATACTGAGCTTCTCCATCACCTCTTTCCACAGATGCAGTCGATCCAATTTCTGTGTATTCCATCTGGCAAGGTCCATGTGTACACCCACTGTTTATGTAGATGAAAAAAGGCATTTGCAATGAACTAGTTGTTGGTCTTACAAAATTTTACCATGTGATCTCCAGCATCATTTCTATCACCAAGGCTTTATTTTCCAATTACCAATGCTTCTTTTTTGTTTGCACCTCTTGCATTCCAATCATCAGTAATTACCAATACATCTTTATTTCATGTTTGGTTGCTTTCAGACTGCAGTTGGTAAAAATCTTCATTTTCTTCATCTTTGGCTTTAGTAGTTGGTGTGTAGATTTGAATAATAATAGCATTAACTGCTCTTCTTTGTAGGTATATGGATATTATCCTATCACTGACAGCATGGTACTTCAGGATAGATCTTGAGATGTTCTTTTTGACAGTGAATGAAATGTCATTCCTCTTCAATTTGTCATTCCCAA
>NW_006922412.1:482614-490957 GCF_000298275.1 Orycteropus afer afer
GGAGCATTCCAGATGCATTTCTTCCAGGACAAATACATTTGTTCTTCTGGCAGTCCATGGTATTTTCAATATCCTTTGCCAACACCACAACTCGAAGACATCAACTTTTCTTCAGTCTTCCCTATTATTGTCCAGCTTTCATATGAATATGAGGCAATTGAAAATGCCATGGCTTGTGTTAGGAGCCCCCTAGTCTTCCAAGAGACATCTTTGCTCTTCAGCACTTTAAAGAGGTCTTTTGCAAAAGATTTTCCCTGTGCAATATATTGTCTGATTTCTTGACTGCTGCTTCCACGGGTGTTAATTGTGGATCCAAGTAAAATTAAATCCCTGACAACTTCAATCTTTTCTCCATTTATCATGATACTGCTTATTGGTCCAGTTATGATGATTTTTGTTTTCTTAACATTGAGGTGTAATCCATACTGAAGACTGTCATCTTTGATCTCCATCAGTAAGTGCTTCAAGTCATCTTCACTTTCAGCAAGCAAGATTGTGTCGCCTGCATGTCACAGGTTATTAATGAGTCTTCCTCCAACCCTGATGTCGTGTTCTTCTTCATATACTCCAGCTTCTTGGATTATTTGCTCAGCATACAGACAGAATAAGTATGTTGAAAGGATACAACCCTGATGCACACCCTTCCTGATTTAAATCCATGCAATATTCCCTTTTTCTCTTCAAACAACAGCCTCCTGGTTTATGTACAGGTTCTTCATGGTCCTGAAAGCTTCACTCCATCCACATCATTAAAGTCGACTCCACTTTGAGGAGGCAGTTCTTCCCCAGGCATATTTAGAGGGCCTTCCCACCTGAGGGGCTCATCGTCTGGGATTATGCCAGACAATGTTTCAGGGCTATTCATAAAGTTTTCCAGTAATAGACAGTGTTTTACTGCTATTCATAAGATTTCCAGTGGCTAGTTTTTCAGAAGTAGATGGCCCCAGCTTTCTTCCCAGGCTGTCTTAGTCTGGAAGCTCCCCTGAAATCTATCCACCATGGGTGACCCTGGTGGTATATGAAATACAAGTGGCACAGCCTCCAGCCTCACAGCAATAAGCAAGCCACCACAATACAACAAACTGAGAGAAAAGTTGTAGATATTGCTAATTAGGGGTATAAAATACACCTGCTTCTCACTGATCAACCATTTCGTTATCCAACATTTCACATTTAATAGTAAAAAATCTACTATCCAACTACTTTGTGCATTAACAACATATGTCTGGCAGTAACAAATGCCTAGGTGTGAGGAAAGAGTAATGCTGGCTATGATGGCTAAGGTTATATGCCAACTTGGCTGGGCCATAATTCTCAGTGGTTTGGCAGTTATGTAAGGATTCAGCAGTTGTGGCATTATGCAGTCTGGCATTTACGTAATAATGTGGTCATCCTCCTTTGTGGGATCTGATGTAGTTATGTTCCATTTTTGCATAATGCCAATTTCTGCATAACAACCTGGTCTTTGGAACCTAACTGTGTTGGTGAGGAGTGGGAGTTAAGTGTCAGTAGAAAAGGCTCAGCAGCCTATTCATAGTCATTAAAAAAAAAAAAAAAACTCACTGCCATCAAGTCGATTCTGACTCATAGTGACCCCCATTGGGTTTCTGGAGTGGCAAATCTTTACAGAAGTAGATTGCCCCATCTTCAGAGTCATACATACCTTTATTTCAGTATTATGTCCCAGAAAACAAGTTTCCATTTTGCTCTTAATCTTTTTTAAAGCTAACAAGGTTCTTCACTTAATGTTGTAAAACAATATTTCTTTGTCTGATTTAAAGATGTACAATCATGATAATAGTATTAAGATGATTTATAAGGTAAAGGGACTGGGGGGAAGTGAATGCCCATATTTCCATATCTCTACAATTTCCATAAAATTCTCATCAGGTTGACTGAATTTAATACATATTAAGTGGTGAACATTTATATAAAGTATAAAATATATAATCTAATGAAAGAACTTTGTTTTGAGGTAAAATTGTTTTAGTATTAAAGACATGATAAGCCTCAGGGATTAATTGCACAATTTTTAGGTGTAGAACAAACATTTAAATGTTCTAACTTTGTTTATCAATGAAACTATTGTTCCTGTAGAAAAATCTTTATCCTACTACTTCTATTCACACCGCGGGACTAGAAAAATTCAGATAGATATCTACTATTAGGTAAAATCAGGTCAAGTATACTTGTGTGAGCTGTTAGAAATAGAAACTAGGAAAGAAATGGGAGAGTTGATTGCTTTCACCAAAGTGCGTATAATCCAATTGTATTATTCAGGTGGATACATATTCAAGAAATGTAGGAGATGAGAAAGAGGAGAACTGGTTCCAAGTCATGTATCAATTTAGAGGAAGAAATGATCGTTTTATGCTGGAGTTATTAAGAAGAGTTTCCTGAGGGATAGAAAACAAAAAAAAATAGGTGTCTGATGGAGAGAGATGGGCTGCCTGGCTAAAGGAAGAGGAAGATAATTACTGAAAAAATAAAAAAATCTAGCAGAAATAAATTTTACTACATGAAGATTAATCAGAATTCAGATATCATTAAAATGATAACTCTCAGGCCATGGATACTGATTCCATTCCAATCACACATATAAAAATAAATGCTTTTTGCATGATTTAGTCTCTTATTTTAGAAACCCAAGAACTTATTGTCCTTGTGAAGCAGAGTAAGAATTAAGAATATTTAAAGGGAGATGGAAGAGTGATAAACCAAGAAAATACAGAATTTTCCCAAGGTCACTTAACTGCAATCATCCCTTTTCCCTTTCTCTGAGTACCCATCTCTGTCAGACCTTTGTTTCCAGTAACTCAGGTTTCACATATTTCTTCCTTTACAAAGTAGAACCATGTAAATTAACAGTGTATACCAACTACCAAAAACCATGAAAGAAATTTGGTATGAAGTTGACCTTTGTACCAATATTAGACATCATTATGTACCAAATAATCTGAAATTCCATTTCCACATTTGAGAAAATTATTAAAGCACAATCTATAATTTTATATGCATAGCTTTGAGCCAGTAGCTTTTCCTTTCCCACTTTATCATTTATAAATTATCCAAATCTTTGATCATTTTCCCATCATATCTGCATCTCAATGTTATTATTATTCACTAAAAGTGAATGGCTGTGATATAAATAAGCAGTAAGTAGTCCATAAAGCAAATTTCCCAATATGTTCTTTTGGGGGTCAGGAGAGGTGAGTGGTGGGGCTGAACAGCATTGCGATAGGGGTACAAAAGTACAAGAAGAAATTTGGGTTCATATTTAAGAAAACATCACCTCTCTGTGTGACAAGCCCAGCCCTGACAGAAGACAAAGCTCCACTTCACAAACCTGAAAGCCAACACTTACAAGCTAATATTGCTTCAAGGTCCATCATTCTGCCAGAGGTGGCAATGCCTTAATTTGTCACTGTCAAGCAGGCAAATTTCTTTAAGGTCTGCTTATCGTTGTTCTGTTCTGCTGTCTCTGGACACACCAACTTGCTAATACAAGTAGCATGCCAGAGATCAACTTCAGGGACATCGAACAGAGCTCATTACTCTGAACCACCTGCTGTGTTAACTGTCCTAGCAAGAATGATGTGACTCAGGTAAGGGTATTTGATAAGGCACAGGCCGTCCAAATGTTTCTGTGGTCTTTGCCATAATGCCTTCAGGAAAGGACGCTGATGAGAAGATATTTGTTTCTTTGACACTGAACATTGGCATGGAAACACTAATTCATAATATATGAAATGTTTCATCCTTCTTGCTACTGATGTTGTTAGGTGCCATAGAGTTGGATATGACTTGCATTAATGCTATGTACAACAGAAAGAAGCACTGCCCAGTCCTGTGCCATCCTCGCAATCATAGGTTTGAGCCTATTATTGCAGCCATCTCGTTGATGGTCTTCCTCTTTTTGCTGCTCTTCTACTTTACCAAGCATCATGTTCTTCTCCAGGGTCCAGTCCCTCCTGATTAACATGTCCAAAGTACGTGAGACAAAGTGTCGCCATCATCACTTCTAAGGAATATTTTGGCTGCACACTTCTTTCAAGGCAGATTTGTTTGTTCTTCTGGCAGTACATGTTATAGTCAATATTCTTCACCAACACCATAACTGAAGTGTATCCATCTTTCTTTGGTCTTCCTAATTCATTGTCCAGCTGTCACACGCATATGAGGTGACTAAAAATATGGTACGGATCAAGAGCTCCTTAATCCTCAAAATGACATCTTTGCTTTGTAACAATTTAAAGAGTTCTTTTACAGTAGATTTTCACAATGCAGTATGTCTTTTGATTTCTTGATTGCTGCTTCCATGGGGGTTGGTTGTGGATCCAAGTAAAATGAATGCCTGGAAAACTTCAATATTTTCTCCATTTATTACAATGCTGCTCATCAGTGTAGCTGTAAGAACTTTTGTTTTCTTTATGTTGAGGTGTAATCTGTCCTGCAGGCTATAGTCCTTGATATTCATCAGTGAATGCATCATGTCTTTGTCACTTTCACCAAGCAAGGTCATGTCATCTGCATACTGCAGATTGTTAATGAGTCTTGCACCAAACATGATGCCATGTTCTTCTTCACATAGTCCAACTTCTAGTATTATTTATTCAGCATACAGATTGAGTAAGTATGGTGAAAGGATAACCTTGACAAACACCTTTCCATGCACCACCCCCTTATTCTGTTCAAATGACTGCCACTTGGCCTGTGTACATGTTCTGCATGAGCAAAATTAAGTGTCCTGGAATTCCCATTCTTAGTATTATTCTTCATACTTTGTTATCATGCACACAGTCAAATGCCTTTGCATAATCAATGAAATACTAGTGCCAAAGAGGCAAGGAGGCACCACCTTCTGACCTCCTCTAAATCCACAAGAGGAAGACATAATCACCATCAGTAGTCCCAGGCCTATTACTGCGAGGCCAGACATATTGCCTCCCTCCAGCCCTTTCACCAACCGTTTTTCCCACAGTACCCACCACCTCTCTGCTGGGTTCAATAATTTGCTGCAGTATTAGGAAAGCAACAGGCTATAATTCAAGTTCAGATGTGCACTCGGTCTCTCACAGCCAGCTCTCTCACTTAGCAGCCAGCAGTCTCTCTCTCAGCAGTGCATGTCTCTCATGTCTCTCTCTTAGCAGCACATATCTCTCATGTCTGTCTCTCAGCAAGTGCATGGAGCATGTTTCTCTCAGCAGCACACCTTTCTCAGCCAACAGTCAGAGAGATAGACTCCTTCTGCCTTTAGAAGGGCTCCTTTTGAGCCTGGCAGAGTGGCCAAGCTAACTAATCCCAACATCAGAATTCTAAACACCTGAGAGAAAGCAAACTTCTTGGAAGATTGCTTTGTGCCACTCTCAACAGAAATACCCCAGGTGGATAACTTTAACAATCAGGAGCTATTCAGTTGCTCATGGCAAATTCCACCAAGGAGTTTACAAAGACTTATAGCTAGAAAAGCCATACCAGGTAATTTACTACACCGCAACAAGTAAATACCTTTCTGGAATTCTCTGCTTTCAGTCAAGATCCATGTGACATCAGCAATGGTATCCCTCGTTTCAAGTTCTCTTCTAAATCTGGCTTGAATTTCTGGTGATTCTCTGTCAATACACCACAGCAACTGTTTTTGAATTACCTTCAGCAAAATTTTACTTGCATGTGATTTAAATGATATTATTTGATAATTCTCACATTTTCTGTTGGATCACCTTTCTTTGGGATGAGCACAAATATGGATCTCTTCCAGTCAGTTAGCCAGGTAGATGCCATTCACTGGAACATGTCAACCAGTAACATGTCAATTCCTGGAGCCATGTTTTTCTCCAGAGTCTTCTGTGCAGTTTGGACTTCTTCCTTCAGTACTGTTTGTTTGATCACATGCAATCCAATCCCCTGAATGTTTGAACATCAGTCAATTTTTTTTTTGGTACTGTGGTGCATGCAGTGAACTACTTAATATGATCCTATAGCCATAATTCTCCATTTTGTCATATAGGATAAATTCTAGTCTCTATGCCAGTGGTTATGGTCCCATTTTGGAGTGAATTGTACATTATGTTAATAAGTCAGAATTACTGTGGAATGTATTCTGAGTCACTGCTTTACTAGAAGGTGTGACACAAATCACCACCCTTAGCCTCCATGAGGGTATGATCTCCAATATATATGAATGCTCTGGCAAAGTTCTCTCCCTTGCTCTAGATCCTGCACCTGGTTCCACAACATCTGACCTGCAGTTCTTGGAACTTAAGACAGCAGCTTATTGTCTGGCCTAATTCACCAGCTTCTGCCACCTTGTAAGATACCAGCCTGTCACTGACCTAAAGATTTGAGTTCATTGGTTCTTGCAACCACGTGAATGAGGAGAACCCTCCAGACTGACACCTGACCCACCAGTTTGGGAACTGCTGGCCTCCACACCTTGTGAGCCATTTTCTTGGTTTCTGAGTTCTCTGAGATGTTACGGCGGAATACAGAACCCTAAGGGAGGGAGAGTACAGAGGGGAGGAGGAGGAGGAGCTGGTGTTAGAGATGATGGAGTGGGACAGCAGTTTGGAAAAGTTGGACATCTGGGACATCTTTCACCTCTGCCTCCTAGAGACCAGCCTTGTGCGATCCTTCTGCAAGAAACCATTCACGCAGGTCTGTTGTGAAAATTGCCCTTGACAATGAATATAAATTCCCTGATGGCAAGAATGACTAAGACAGTTTTAAAGAGGAATAAGGTAGGAGACCTGCCTGACCACATATCAAAATCTATTATAAAACTGTAGAAATGGAGGCACTGTGGTATTGCCACAGGGATAAACACATAGCCCAAGGGAACAGAGTAGAGGGCACTGAAACAAACCCAGCAAAAAAAAAAGGAAATTTGGTGTATGAAAAAAATAGGCATTTCTTATCAATGGGAAGAGAATGAGCTTTCTGATACATGGAGGTAATTAGTTAGCCATATGGACCACCTGTCAGTTTGAAGTACTGTGGTGGCCCGCATGTTGCTGTGAGGCTGGAAGCTATGCTGCTGGTATTTCAAACACCAGCAGAGCCACCCACAGTGAACAGGTTTCAGCAGAGCAGCCAGATTAAGAGAGAGGAGGAAGAAGAGCCTGGCAATCTACTGCTGAAAATATGCCAGTGACAACCCTGTGGGTTTCAACAGAGCATTGTCCTGCTTGCTTGCTTTGGAAACATCATCGATGGAGGAGGACAACGTGTTTAATGAAGTCCAGGGCCAGCAAGGGCAAGGGGGAGACTCAGTGAAACGGATCACCACAACGGCTGCAGAGATGGGCTCAAGCACGCGGCAATGGTTAAGACGGCACAGACTGAGCAACGTTTCGGTTCTGTTGTACAAGTCACAGTCGGTTTGATGGCACTTACCTGCTCTCCTATCCATCTACGGAGAAAATATTAAAATCATTTTCTGTATATTTGGAATATTTTATAACTTATATTTTTGAAATTGCTTTTTAAAATAAAAAAATTTAAATGTCTGACCTGTAATAGAGCCTCAAAATTCACTAAGTGTCAATGTTTGTTTATATAAGCCTGTTTCTTACTTTCCATAAGGTTTACTTCCTTATCTATCTCCTCTGCTGATGTAACATCTCTCCTTGGAATCAAGGAAACTCCATCCAACCCTTCCATTCCATAGATGATAAGACCGAGGCCCAGAGGGGATAGTGATTTGGCTAAATGGAGAATCTGTCGATTTGCTTCTAGGGCCAATGGGATGACAAGCATTGTGTACTGAAGACAGGGATGAGAGGCAGAATGTTTTAAGTCAGTCCTGGCCTCACGCCAAGGTTACACAGCCGGACACCAGCCATTGCACTGCCCCACTCCCTTTCCAGTGGCCCATGAGCCTGTTTACGCTTCTTTCTATCGCTAACTTTGTATTGGACCTGTGTGTACGGAAAGCAATAAACACTGTGTTACATAAAGGGTGGGGCCTTCAACAGCAGTCTGCTAGAGTTACTAGAGGGCAGAATTATATTTAAACCCAGCTTCTATAAATAACTTCGGACACAGGTGGCCCTCCCCCTCTGGAAGGCCTTGGTTTCTTTCTTCCTCTACGGAAAAGGGAAAATGCCTTTCTTCTGAGATTTTTAGTCTCTCCCCCAACCCTTTAAAATCATGAAATTTGGAGGCGTTAACAGAAGGAATTGGAAGTTTTCTGTCTGTGGAATCACTGTAGCAGCAGATAAGGAAAAACGATTCCTTAACTTTAAATGAAGCACAACTGCTTTTGAAACCAATTTAGCCTGAATCTCAGAATAGCAGACAAGTCCTGGGGGAGTCTGATCCTAAAATAAAAATGACTCAAGTTGC
>NW_006922412.1:491067-491977 GCF_000298275.1 Orycteropus afer afer
AACAACAACAAGATGGGAAGGAGCATACTTGAAGGGAGGAGGAGGAGTTGATGTTAGAAATGGAGTGTTACAGTTGTATGGATAAGTTAGATGTTTGGGACATCTTTAAGCTCTACTTCATAGGGATAAGCCTTGTATTGATACTTCTAAAAGAAATTATTTGAGCAAGTACAGTGACTCTGTATTGCTTCCATCTTCTTTGATGCTTCCTGCATTGTTCAATATTTTGCCCATAGAATTTTCAATATTGCAACTTGAGGCTTGAACTATTTTTTTCAGTTCTTTCAGCTTGAGAAATGCCAAGTGTGTGCTTCTGTTATGGTTTTTAACTCCAGGTCTTTGAGTATTTGATTGTAATCTTTTACTTTGTCTCTTTAAGCCACCCTTTGAAATCTTCTGTTCAGTTCTTTTACTTCATTTGCTCCATTTGCTTTAGCTACCGGAAGCTTCAAGAGCAAATTTCAGAGTCCCTCCAGATGTCCATTTTGGTCTTTTCTTTCCTGTCTTTTTTATTTTTTTTTTTTAATTACTTTTAGCTTTCTTCATGTATCACAACCTTGATGTTATACCACAACTCAAGACTGGTCTTCGGTCATTAGTGTACAATGCAACAAATCTATTCTTGAAATGGTTTCTAAATTCAGATAGGATATATTCAAGGCCATACATTTCGTTTCATGGATTTGTTTTAATTGTTTTCAGCTTCAACTTGAACTTACATAGGAACAATTGATATTCTGTTCTACAGTCAGCCCCTGGCCTTGTTCTAACTGATGATATTGAGCTGCTCCATTGTCTCTTTCCAAAGATGTAGGATTTGAATCATGAGTATTCTATCCATTGAGGTTCATGTGTATATTTACTGTTTGCATTGTTGAAAAAGGTATTTCTAGGACAAGACTTTGGTCTT
>NW_006922412.1:492757-494840 GCF_000298275.1 Orycteropus afer afer
GGTGGTTCAAACCCACCAGCCACTCCCCGGAAGGAAGATGGGGCAATCTACTTCCGTAGTGATACTGCCTCGGAAACCCAAGGAGGGGTCGCTATGGGTCGGGTCTGACTCAATGGCAAACAACAACAACACTTCTGGATAGGTCTTGAAAAGTTCTTTTTGGTGATGAATGCTATGTCACCACTCCTCTTCAATTTGTCACTTCCAGTATAATAGACCATATGATTGTCCGATTTAAAATGGTCAGTACCAGCCATTTCAGCTCACTAATGCCTAGGATATTGATCTTTATGTGCTCCATTTCATTTTTGATGACCTAAAATTTTCCCAGATTCATACTTTTTACATTCCACTCCTGATTATTAATGGATATTTGTAGCTGTTTATTCTCATTTTAGGTCATGCCACATCAATAAATGAAGGTCCTGAAAGCTTTACTGTATCCAAAAAAAAACAAACTCACTGCTGTGGAGTCGGATCTGACTCCTAGTGACCCCTCCTTGGGTTTCTGAGGCAGTATCACTATGGAAGTAGATTGCCCAGTCTTCCTTCCAAAGAGTGGCTGGTGGGTTTGAACCACCAGCCTTCTGGTTAGCAATCAAATGCCTTAGGCATTACACCACCAGACTCCCTAAATATATCTGTATGAGTATATAAGTTCAACTTTACTTTGAGGACCCAGTCCTCCCCTAGTAGTATTTTGAGTGTCTTGCAATCTGAGAGCCTCATCTTCCAGCACTATATCAAGTAATGTTTCACAGATATTTGTTAGATTTTCACTGGCTAATATTTTCAGAAGCAGATCATCAGCTCCTCCTTCCTAGTCTGTCTTAATCTGGAAGTTCCGCTGAAACCTATCCACCATGGGTGACTCTGTTGATATTTGAAATTCAGGTAGAATAGCTTCCAGCATCACAGCAACATGCAAGCCACCACCATATGACAAACTTACAGACAAGTGGCCCAAATCAATCAGCGTACAGAAAAAACTCGAGTATGAGCATAGAGAATTTCCCTCCAGAAGTATCTATAGAGATGGCACTCAAAATGGGGTCAAAAATACCACTGTAGAAAATCTACCTTGAGATTGTTAGGCTCCTTCATTTGTATCAAATTCTGGGTACTCTCAATTAGCTATGAGATAAAGCAAAAACCAAACCCACTGCCATCAAGTCAATTCTGACTCATAGCAACCCTATAGGACAGTGTAGAATTATCTCAGAGTTTCTTTAAGAAAGCAGACTGCCTCATCTTTCTCCCACAGAATGGCTGGTGGGTTTGAACTGCTGACTTTTTGATTAGCAGTCCAATACTTTAACTACACTGTCACCAGAGCTCCTGCTAAGAATCAAGAGTAGCAAAAATATTAGGATCCAAGCACTCCTTGTCATGCATGTGTTCCCCATGCAATTCTTTAGCTAACATTTAGAACTGAGATTTTTTCACTCAAGAATGGTACCAGGACAAGACTTTTTGTGTGGTTTGCTGAAATGTGATGGGGAAAATAATACTTAACTCTGACACATGATATAGGAGTGTGCAGTTAAAGTTTGACAGAAGCCAATATTTACAATGTTATTTAGAAATGATAGGACAGTTATAAAACCTTCCAGAACCTTTATATTAACTCTCTTCCAAGGGTTTTTGCTAGGATATAACTTCCCATTATAAACAACCTTAAAATGAAGACATTTAAGTGCTTAGATAATGGCATCAAAACAAGTAAGCATCTATAGAGAACTTCCTTTAAACCGACTAAAGATGGAGGCTCTATGCTGCCACTCTCCCTAAGGGGGGAAAACAAAACACTGTTCTGTCAAGAATAAGGCTCTGACAAGTAATAATTGTCAGGATATTTTAATACCAGGGCAATATTTTCTTTCTGGTGTAAGGATAAAATCAGTCAGCTTTGGTTTATACACGCACACACTCTGTTGGTCACTCCAGTGAATAGTGCTTCTGCTATTTCCTTTTCCTTTTTACCAATGTCCTTTTTTTTTTTTTAATTGTGATTTGGGTGAAAGTTTACAGAGCAAATTCACTTTCCATACAGCAGTTCACACACACATTGTCTCATGACATT
>NW_006922412.1:497745-503687 GCF_000298275.1 Orycteropus afer afer
TGTATCCTTCCCTTCAAGGCTCAGGGGTCCAAGATTATCTTCTGTGTCTGTGTTAATTGGTTTCCATTTTCTTTGTTGAAGAGCATCTGTGCAGTCCTTCTGCCTAGTCTGCCATCTTGCCAGAACTCCACATGTTCAACTCTTATGCCTGTCTTTTGTTTGGCTGGAACCACAGGTGTGGGTTCAATTCCAGACCTGAAGGGCAGCTAGGGACCATAGTCTCAGTGGTTTCACAAGGCTCCATCAGACCAGCAAACCTGGCCCCCTATTTTTTTGTTTTATTTTTCCAAATGATTTTGAGTTTTGTTCCACATTGTTCTCCCTCTCTATCCAGCATCCCTTACATAGATCACCCTCCGAGTGGTTGACAGTGGTAGCCGGACACCATCTATTTCTGGTCTCATAGTCATATAGGCTGAGGATTGCATGGTGTACCAGTCACGAGGACTAATAGTTTCCATAAGTCTTTGGTTTTCTTCATTTTTCTTTGCTCTGGGACAGGAGAGACCCATCGTTGCATATAGATGGCAGCTTGCTAGCTTTTCAGATCCCAGTCACTACTCGCCAAAGTAGGAGGTGGAACAATGTTTTGTGCAGTATGTTATGGCAATTGAGCTTGATGTCCCCTGCGACTATGGTCCCGAGCCCACAGGTTCAACTACTCAGTCCCTCTGGGTAGCTGGCTATCACCAGGAAGTAACTACAACCTTGTCCCTTGTCAGCTCTACTATACCCCTGGGAGTTCTTACAGAACATACAAATACACTTGTAGAAACTTACCAATGTCCTTTTAAACGGTAATCTGCTTTCTGTCTCTACATTTCTCTTCAACTCACCTTTTGAGAGTGGACTTTTTCCTTCTGTTGTGTTCTGATTGACTTCTAGAGTACTTTGTTATCTGCCCATTCTTCCCTTGAAATGTCCTATCTCTTGTTGTTCTTGATGCTCCCCTTTTCTGGTTTTCTGCCTGCTTCCTCAAATACTCCTTTCCCATATCCCTTGCCCTCTCTGCTTCCTTCTGCTACTCATTGGCTCAAGCATTGTTCTTCTACACATTCTTTAGACTAGAGGTTCTCAAATATGGCAACCCATTAGAATCACCTGAAGAGATTTTAAAATTCAGATGGCCATGCTGCATCCCAGATGACTTAAATCAGAATCTCTGAGGTGGAATTCAGAATTTTTTATTTAATTAAGTTATAATTTACACATCATGAAAAGAACAAATCTTTGGGATCATTTCATAAATATACACATCTGTGTAACACACTTCCTTATCACAATATTGAACATTTCTCTCACCCCAGAAAGTTCCCTCAAATATGTTACAGTCAATCCTCACTTTACCTCCTCCCAAAGACAACCACTATTCTGCCTTCTGGAGGAGCCTTAGCTGCACAGTGGTTGAGGGGTTGGCTGCTATCCAAAAGGTCAGCAGTTCAAACCTACCAGGAACTCTGTGGGAGAAAGATGTACAGTTTCATTCCATGAAGATTATAGCCTTGGAACCCCCATGAGATAGTTCCATTCTGTCCTGTGTGGTCACTTTGAGTTAGAATTGACTTGAAAGCAATGAGTTATTCTGATTTCTGTTACCATGGATTAGTTTTGCCAATTATAGTACTTCATATGAATGGAATCTTATATATATGTTTTTTTAATATGGCTTCTATCACTTAACATTATGTTTTCGATGTCTATACATGCTCTGGTAGCATAGTGGCTAAAGCACTTGACTGCTAACCAGAAGGCTGGTGGTTCAAACTCACCAGCCACTCCTCGGAAGGAAGGTTGGGCAATCCTACTTCCGTAGTGATACTGCCTCGGAAACCCAAGGAGGGGTCGCTATGAGTCGGGTTTGACTCGACGGCACATAACAACAACAACATACATGTTGTAGCATATATCAGTAATTTGCTCCTTTTTATTGCTGAGCAGTATCCATTATATGCATATTCTTTGATTTGATTATCCATTCTTCTGCTGATAGGCATCTGAATTGTTTCCATTTTGGAGTTAATTATGAATAAACCTACTATGAATATTTCTGGACAAGTCTTTTGTGGGCATATACTTTCATTCCCCTTGGGTAAATACCTAGGAGTGGAATTGTTGGCATATGTATGTATATTCATTTAACTCTATCATAAACTGCTACACAGCTTTCCAAAGTCAGTTTACCGTATCAGCAATCTATGAGAGTTCCTGTTGCTCCACTTCCTTACCAGCATTTGGTATTGCCAGGTTTTTGTTTTGTTTGTTTGTTTAAATCTTAGCCATTCTGGTGTGTGTGCAATACAGGCATCAATATTTTTTAGGCCTTCCCAGGTGATTACAATGTGTAGTCAAGTTTGAGAACCACTTCTATACATGATTTTCACCAGAAAGCATGTCTATGTCTCAACTACTGCAATTAGAATTGTCCAAAGAGAATGAGTATGAGCTAATAAGCCCTCCATAATGAGAAGTATGAAAACTGTGGGTGCAAATCAGAAATAGCACATAGGCATTGCTTCTTAACCAGTAATATACAGACAAATTCCCCTAGGGATCTTGTTATAATGCAGATTCTAATTCAGTAGGTCTGGGGTGCTGCCTGCGATTCTTCATTACTAACAGGCTCTCAGGTGAATGCCAGTGCTGACAGTCTGGAAATAAAAATTTGAATAGTAAGGGATTGCGATAAAACTGAGACTTCTTACAGACCTATGATTCCATATTCCAATGATATTTCTAATCCTTTCCATGGATTGCCCTCTCTGAAGATTTCCATTTGGAAGCCTGAACATCACATCAATATCACATCCATAAGTAGAATCATTATAAGCCCAATTGGCTGCTATTCAAACCTTCCCATTTAAACATAACACTAACACTAATCTTAAAACTGTACCCATCAGAGCTATCATTCTCCTTGTGTTACGAACTGAATCAGGACCTTAAAAAATATGAGTTGAAATTTGTGCCCCTGTACCTGTAAATATGGAGCTGTTTGTAAGTAGGAGTTTTTCTTTCCTTATGTTAAGGAGGTCATATGAGGGTACAGTGGGTACTAACTCTCATCACTTTTGAGCTATAAAACACGACAGAACAGACACAGAGACAAATAAATCTACACATTTAGGAACACCAAGAATTGCCAGCAGTTACTGCAAGCTGAAATAGACAAAGAACCATACCTTGAACTCAGATTTATGGCTTCCTGCACAGTGAGAAAATAAATTTCTGTTCTTTAAAACCACCCATTTGTGGTATTTCTGTGATGGCAACACTAGGTACCTAAGACAACAACAATACTTTTCAAATCTCTTTTAATTTAATTCAGCCACTATTTATTACACACCTACCTGTCTTTGAAAGGCACAGTAAGAGGCACTGTGGACATGAAAGGAATATGCCTCACCGTCTATCAGAGGAACAGATGCAAACAACCATGGAATGCAAGAAAGAAACATGAAACGTTTTGCATTCTTTTGTTCATAGTTGCTGTCAAACCCTCTCCAACTCATAGTGAGCTTATTATATATAACAGAACGAAACAATGCCTGGTCCCGTACCATCCTCACAATCTTTGCTACAGTTGAGACCATGGAGAATTCCCTTCCATCCACTTTGCCAAACACAATGTCCTTTTCTAGTGATTCATCTTTCCTAATGATGTGTCCAAAGTAAGCAAGATGAAGTCTCGTCATTTTGGTTTCTAAACGTGTTTGAACTGTACTTCCTGTAAGAGAGATTTGTTCATTCTTCTGGCAGTCCATGGTATGTTCAATATTCTTGACCAAATGTATCAATTCTCCTTTGATCTTCCATTTTCATTGTCCAGCTTTTACTTGCAAATGAGGTAACTGAAAACAACATGTCTTGGGTCAGGGGCATATTAGTCATCAAAGTGACATATTTGCTTCTTAGGACGTTAAAGAGATGTTTTGCATTGGATTTTCCTAATTAATATGTTGATTGATTTCTTAACTGCTGCATCCATAGGCATTAATTTTTCATTCAACTAGAATGAAATCCCTGACAAGTTAAATTGCTTAACCATTTATTGTGTTGCTTTTTGGTCCAGTTGTGAGTATTTTTATTTCCTTTATGTTCAGGTGTAATCAGTACTGAAGACTATAATCATTTACCTTCATCAGTAAGGACTTCAAGTCATCCTCACTTTCAGCAAGAAAGGTTGTGTCATCTGCATATCACAGATTGTTAATGGTTCTTTTTCCAATCCTTATGTCCCGTTCTTCTTCAAATAGTCCAGCTTCTTGGATTATTTGTTCAGCATACAGATTGACTAAGTAAAATGAAATTAAACAACCCTGCTGCACACTGATTTTAAACACTCAGTATCATCTTTTCAAGTCAAACTACTCACTGCTTTTTGAACTGTGCACAAGTTCCACATAAGCATAAGAATGTCCCATTCTTTGTAACATTGTCCACAATTTGTTATGATCCATGTAGTCAAATGCCTTCAAGCAGTCAATAACACAGGTTAACATCTTTCTGGTATTGTCTGTTTTGAGACAAGACTCGTCATCTGACATCAGCAATGATACTCTCATTTCATGTCCTCTTCTGAATCTGGCTGGGATTTCTCATAATTCCATCGATGTATGACTGCAGTTGGTTTTTAATCATTTTCAGCAAAATTTTGCTTGTTGATGTGCTTGTTAGGTGCCATCGAGTTGGCTCTGACTCATAGTGACCCTATGTACAACAGAACAAAACACTGCCCAGTACTGTGCCATCCTCACAATCTTTGCTATATTTAAACCCATCATTGCAGCCACTGTGTCAATCCATCTTCTTGAGGGTTTCCCCCTTTTTCGCTGACTTTCCACTTTATCAAGCATGACATCCTCCTCCAGCAAATGTTCCCTTCTGACAACATCACCAACGTAGGTGAGACGAAGTCTGGGCATTCTTGCTTCCAAGGAGCGTTCTGGCTGTACTTCTTCCAGGATAGATTTGTTCATTCTTCTGGTAGTCCCTGGTATTTTCAGTATTCTTCACCAACACCACAATTCAAAAGCATCAACTCTTCTTTGGTCTTCCTTATTCATTGTCCAGCTTTCACGTGATTATGAGCCGATTGAAAATACCATGGCTTGGGTTACCAAACCCCAAAAAAGCAAAATCACTGCTGTCGAGTCGGATCCAATTCATAGTGACCCCTTCTTCGGTTTCTGAGGCAGTATCACTACAGAAGCAGACTGCTCAATCTTCTTTCTGAGGAGTAGCTGGCGGGTTTGACTGCCAGCCTTCTGGTTAGCAGTCAAATGCCTTAGGCAGTACGCCACCAGAGCTCCCTGGCTTGGGTTAGGCTCACCTTAGTCTTTAATGTGACATCGTTGCTCTTCAACACTATAAAGAGGTCTTTTGCAGCAGATTTGCCCAGGGCAATACAACATCTGATTTCTTGACTGCTGCTTCCATGGTGTTGATTGTGGATCCAATTCAAATGAAATCCCTGACAACTCCATCTTTTCTCCACATATGATGCTGCTGCTTATTGGTCCAGTTGTGAGGATTTTTGTTTTATGTTGAGATGTAATCCATATTGCAGACTGTAGTCTTTAATTTTCAGCAGGAAGTGCTTCAAGTCATCTTCACTTTCAGCAAGCAAGGTTGTGTCATCTGCACATCACAGGTTGTTAATGAGTCTTCTTCCAATCCTCATGCCACACTCTTCTTCATACAGTCCAGCTTCTTGGATTATATGCTCAGCATACAGATTGAATAAGTGTTGTGAAATGATACAACTCTGTTGCACACCCTTTCTGATTTAAACCATGCAGTATCTCCTTGTTCTCTTTGAATGACAACCCTTTGGTTTATGTGCAGGTACCTCATGAGCACAATTAAGTGTTCTGGAATTCCCATTCTTCTCAATGTTATCCATAATTTGTTATGATCCACACAATCAAATGCTTTTGCATAGT
>NW_006922412.1:504362-507247 GCF_000298275.1 Orycteropus afer afer
CAATATATTTTTTTAAATTTTTATTTTAAGAGGTTGTTTTACATTCAACATAATGTGTACATTTGGTTTCATTCCCTATTCGCCATGTCCAACCCCAACCTAGGCTCTTCCCCTCCCTACCCTATAACCCTTCCTTTGTGGCCCTCATATTCATGCACTCCTGTTTGTCCTGCATTTCCTCAGTTTGAATGTTGGTCCTCTGGTGTCCCATGGTCTATTGCTTTAAGGGATGCATTACCATTGAGTGTGTGGGTGTGTCATCCTGTGTTGAGTGGTCTGCGTGTACATCTTGTTAACTATTGGGCTGAGAGCCTACCCCTGGGGGTGAGTTTTATTCCAGGTGCAGAATGTATTCCAGGGCCATAGTATTGGGAGACTCACCATATTTCATCTGACCAGTAATTCTGGTCATTATTGAGTTTTTGGATTTTGTTCCACATTTTCCCTCCCACTCTACCCAGGATCTCAAGATTTGATCCTTTCCTGAGTGGTTGGCATTGGTAGCTGGGCACCATCTACTTCTTCTGGTCTCGAGGGCCATCATGTCCTAGGGCTGATTGCTTCTAAATGCCCTTGTGTTTTGTTTGTGTGTGTGTGTGTGTGTGTGCATTCTTCACTTCTGATGCTAGGAGACTGTAAGCTGCATCTTAGATGGTTGCTTGAAAGCTTTTAAGACCCCAGATGCTACTCACCACTGTAGGATGTGGAGCAATGCTTTTATGTATTTTGTTGTGCCAATTGAGTCTGGTGTCCCCCAGTACAATGGTCCTGACACAATAGATCTATTGGATCTATTTTGCTGATAGAATCTTTCAATATTGTAACTCGAGGCTTGAATCTTTTTTTCAGTTCTTTCAGCTTGAGAAATGCCAAGCTTGTTCTTCCCTTTTGGTTTTCTAACTCCAGGTCATTGCACATTTCATTATAGTAATTGACTTTGTCTTCTTGGCCTGTTCTTTGAAATCTTCTGTTCAGCTCGTTTATCTTGTCATTTCTTCCATTTGCTTTAGCTACTCTCTGTTCAAGAGCAAGTTTCGGAGTCTCTTCTGACATCCATTTTGGTCTCTTTTCTTCCTTTCCTGTCTGTTTAATGACCTTTCTGCTTTCTTCATGGATGACGGTTTTGATGTCATTCCACACCTCACTGGTTTTCGGCCCTTGGTGTTCAATGTGTCGAATCTATTCTTTAGATGGTCTCTAAATTCAGGTAAGATGTAACCAAGGTCATATTTTGACTCTTGTGGACTTGTTTTAATTTTCTTGAGCTTCAACTATATAAGCAATTGATGACCTGTTCCACAATCAGCTCCTGGCCTTGTTTTGGCTGAAGATATTAAGCTTCTCCATTGCCTCTTTCCACAGGTGTAGTCGATCTCATTCCTGTGTATTCCACCTGGCGAGGTCCATGTATATTGCTGCCATTTATCACCAAATAAACTCCAAACTCACTGCTGTCTAGTCAATTTCAACTCATAGTGACCCCTCCTTGGATTTCTGAGGCAGTATCACTACGGAAGTATATTGCCCAATCTTCCTTCCAAGGAGTGGCTGGTGGGTTTGAACCGCCAGCCTCCTGGTTAGCAGTCAAGTGCCTTAGGCACTGTGCTACCAGAGCTCCCTTATCACCAGTAGTTGGAAAATATTGTTTTGGTGACAGAAATGATGCCAGAGATTACATGATGGAATTTTGCAGTATCAACAATTTATTCATTGAAATATCTTTCTTCAATGATATAAATGGCAGCTATACACAGCTATCCTAGGAGGTATTATTATCCCCTCTTTAAGCTGACTTAGGGCACTGATTCTCAAAGAATGCTACTTAGACCAGCAGCAGCAGCAATTGAGAACTTGTTAGAAATGTGTATTCTCCAGCTCCGTGCCAAGACCTACTGAGTCAGAAACTCTGGGATAGAGTCTTAGAATCAATGTTATCATAAGCTCTCCAGGTGATTCCCATAAATACTCAAGACTGGATATCATTGAATTAGGAGTTTTAAATAAATTAACCAAAGTCCAATAGCTTGTTACTGACAGTTCAAACCAGTTCAGTCTGAAATCAAAGCTCCTTCTCTTAATATTACATCATGGTGTCTCCTTGTAGCCTTTCTAGGTAATACCTAAAGTGATGAGCCTGAATGTATCCTATTTATTTTTCATTTTAATACTCAAGGGTAAAATCATCATGTACAAATGGGTGATTCGAAAATATTTGCCTTCCCCAAAACAATTGTAGTTAGAAAAATTATGACAATACAGAAAGTTCATATTGCTTCTGTTGACATAAACTGGATTTCCAGGAGGCAAGAAGTGCCCAATGACTAAGAAAATGTGACCTGAGTCACGAACTACTCTAGGCCTTTTGTATCTTACAGGTTGTGCACATAAATTGGCATCAAAATAAGATAATACCAGCATCTGAAGATAACAAATAGTAAACAATGCTTTCCAATTTTAGCCAAATATCCCACAGAGTAACTGGTAAAGACTGTCTGAGCTTTTAATAGGCAAAACAATCTCACTTGCCTTAATTATCGGATGAAGGAAATGAAGCTATATCCACTAATCAAGTTCTATTGCCTCACATTCTCTGAAAAGAAAGAGACTTTACAGTCGCAAAAGTGTCCTTGGAAAGCCCCCCAAAAAATCTTTAATCACAAGCCAGATCAGATCTTAGGAATCATCTTTCCAACATATAGTAACAGGTCAGTGAGGCACCATCTCATAATCATTTTCACACTTAAAAAAAAATCATTGTTTATTTTATAAGATCAGGTTGACATTTTATTAAAATATAGAAAAGATCATGACACTACAAAAAAGCCTATGGTGAGGCGGGGCAAGATGGCGGACTAGGCAGAAGGATTGCACAGACCCTCTTCAAC
>NW_006922412.1:514473-521130 GCF_000298275.1 Orycteropus afer afer
AAAAAAAAAAAAAAAAAGCCTATGGTTTTTCATTTTGTGAGAGCTGCTCTCTAAGCTTTTGTGTTTGTTGTTGTTGTTCTTGTTGTTATGTGCTGTCGAGTCGGTATGATTGCATGCCATATAAGTTGCTGCTATCAAAAATTCTATTTAAGATCACAGGAATGATGTCAGTCACACTACATGAACTGTGCTAGTCTCCTAGGCTATACTGTAGTGGCCACTATAGACAAGCTGTCCTTCAGAACATGCTATATCTTAAAAGATCCAACTGAAGGCCATAATACAGTAAAATTCTTAAAAGCTAGAAAATGTGTAAGGTGGAATCCTGCCAGAGAAAGAAAAAGCAAGTATGTCCCACTAAAAGATGTGATAGGAAAGTGTTAAGCATGCACCTAGTCAAAGGCAGAAAACTCCAAAACCTGAAAACACAAGGCAGTCTGGTCAAGTTCCAGCTCTCACAGGCTTCACTGCAGAATGAACAACAATCAGGGATGAAGGGGACTTTGAAGATCACTTAAATAAACTCCTCATTTTACAGGTGATGAATCTGAGGCCCTGAAAATGACAGTGACATCTTCTCAAACACCATCAATGGTAGACTATGGAACCTAAGTCCCCTGACTAGTAACTAGTCCAGCACAATTAACAATGCTCTGTACGGCGTCAGAGTGATTCATTACTTCATTGCATGGTTTAGGAATTTTACAAGGAATTTATTCATATGAGCAAAGTAAGATTAGGCAAGAGTTCTCAATTTGACTTATCTTTTTAGTGATGAAGAGAAATGTCAGGGCATGAAATATTATCCCCTCCTCCCCACCTTTCTCCAGAGGAAGAAGAATTTCCACTCTACACATAACAGGAAAGAGAAAGGAGGACATCCACTAGGCTTCTTTCTCCATATTCTTCATGTATGCCTCTTAAAGGGAGGGAGGAGGAAGGTGCCATCAATGTGGTGGGATTAGGAGAAGCACATAGGCTTGGGTTCTTCCAGGTTTGCTTCTTTCAAAAGGTGTTGTCTTTAAGACACACATAAATGCATCATTTTCAGTAATTTAAGAAGATTATTTTTATTTCCATTTGTCTAATTCCATAACTTATCACTCAGTTAGTAAAAAAGCTAACAATAACACCTTCAGATCTCAATGAGAACAAGATTCATCACCCATTGAAAAGTCAGTGGCTAAAACAATAACAAAAATCAGTTCTGAATTGATTAAAATACTAGCATGAAAGGCAAAACTCACAAGCATTTAGATGGTAATACAGGAGGCTATCTTCATGGTATCAGCATTAGGCATGAGTTTTAGAAATAAATTTCTCAAAAATTTATAAAATGCATTGCTAAAATCACAAACAGCACTAAACAAAAGGAAAAGATTGATATAATTGGACTACATTAAATTTAAGAACATCTGTTTATCAAAAGACCCCATAGAAAGAAGCAAAAGACAATCTCCAACTCTTACAACCCACAAAGGACTTAAATATAGAATATATAAAGAACTTTCATGAGTTAGGAAAAGGAAAAAAAAAAGCAACTTAATAAAAAATGATCTGGAGACATAAGGGCCTTATAAAACAGGAAAGCCAAATGGGTAACACAAGAAAAGATGCTTTCAGTTCTATACTAATTAGGAAAATGGAACTCAAAATGAAAATGCAAACCATCAAAATTTAGAAGTCTAAAATTTACCAAGAGTTGGGAAGAAATGGAACAACAGAAACTCTTATTTACTACCAGTGAGCATATAAAATTTAAAGGACAACCACATTAAAAAGTAGATCATCATTACCTAGTAAAGTTAGAGATGCTCCTTATGGATTGCAAAACATAACCACAAATACTTCCCATTGCTGTAGGCCTACCTGGTTTGCAATGTGACTTTGTTGTGCTTCTCATCAACAGGTAACCAGAAAACCAAAACCAAACTCACTGCCGTCGAGTTGGATCTGATTCACAGCGACCCTTCCTTGGGTTGCCGAGGCAGTATCTCTACAAAAGTAGACTGCCCGACTTTCCTTCCGAGGAGTGGCTGGTGGGTTTGAACCGCCAGCCTTCTGGTTAGCAGTCAAATGCCTTAGGCATATCAGCGGATAGGTCCCAGGATAGAGCAAACAGTTTATACTTGATTATTAACAGAAGACTTGGCAATCTACTTCTGTAAAGATTTACCACCTCACAAACCCAATAGGGGTCACTATGAGTTGGAATCAACCCAATGGCAGTGGGTTTGGATTTTTGGTTTACTAACAGAAGTGTTGGCAATTCAAAGCCAACCAGCGACATGAAGGAAGAAAGGTCTGGTAATCTGCTTCTGTAAGGATTACAGCCAGGAAAACCCTATGGAACTCAGTTGTACTCTGTAACACATGGGGTCACCATGAGTTGAAACTACTCAATGACAATGGGTTTGTTTTGTGTTTCTTTTCCCTCATCAATACCCATTAAACCAAACCCGTTTCCACTGATTCTGACTCATACCAACCCTCTAGGACAGAGCCGAACAGCTTCATAGGTCTCAAAGGCTGGAATCTTTGTGGAAGCAGACTGCCACATCTTTCTCCTGCAGAGTGGCTGGTGGGTTTGAACCACCAACCTTTGGTTACCAGCCAAGCATTTAACCTCTTCACCACCAGGGCTCCTCTCAACTGGCAGAATTGATTTCTCCACCTTTTTTACTCCAGGCTGACCTTGTGACTCACTTTGACTAATAAAATGAGCTGGACATGATGGTGTGGAAATATTGAGACCAGGCCTCAAGAGGCCTTGCAATTTCCACTATTGTCCCCTTGCTGTTATAAACTCTTAAGTGAAGAAACCAGGCTATTTCTTGAGGAATAGAGATGCTGTGGAGAAAGCCAACACCAACTACCAGACGTGAGTGAAACAACTTGGATCATCCCATTCTAATCAAGCTGCCAGATAACTGCAGCCACATGAATAAGCCCAGGAAAGATGTCAAAAGAACTGCCTAGCTGACCTCAGGCCAAATGGCTGAGCCATGGAATTTATGAAAAAATAGAACAGTAGTTGTTTTAACCCTTTCATGACCCAAAGACTTTTCTGCTTTGAATTTTTTGTTGCTACCATGTGTTTTGAATAATGGAAGCCATGCTGAATCAAGGAGCATTTCTGAAATTTTGTTATGAAATACGGATTCTGATACAAATTATGTGGGTTACATATGTCTCTATGAACTCTGAGGGTAGCGTTATATGGGAAACTTACGTCCTTCTGAACTCCATTGCCATCTAGATCCCTTGACAGCTGTACACAATTTAGGGTGCCTGAAAATGCAGCATTCACATGAACATGAAATCATCGCGAGAAAGGCAACTTCCCAATGCACAGAAACCTGAAGATACATTTCTGAGGCTTATCTCCCAGTACAAAAACCCAAAAGAGACAAAAGTTTTGCTAAATCACACCTACAAGATGCATTGCCTCATACAATACACAGTAAAAACAGTCATTTGCAGCACATGCTCATTCCATTGATTTTAAACAGTTACACAGATCCCCTCCTGATGCTTGCATGCACTGTCGTGGGAAAGCAGCTGCCCAAGAACCTCAGAGAAGAAAAATGTAGGTGGCCACTATATGTCTCACAGGTAGTGAGAGGGTTAAATCACTATTTTCTGGTTGCTTTTTACACAGAAACAGATAACTGATTCACCGTTCATATTCTTTGACACAGAAATTCTGCTCTTTGTTTTTATCCCAGAGAAACTCCCAAGAGAAACGCACTTGCCCCAGGACACATATACAAAAATGTTCATAGCAGTATTCTTAATAATCTCAGAATGGAGAAAACCTAAATGATCACTGACAAAAGAATAGATAAATAAATTGTGCTATATTCAAAAATTAGAATATTGACAGTTTTATAATTAGCCTTAACCTGTACATATATTTTATCCACTTTCCTGTATGTATGATAACACATTTCACAATTTTTCAGAATGTAAACAATCATCTTTATATTTGGTGAAATAGGAAAGCAATTTATAGAGTAACCAATATAGCTGAAACACAAATGCCCAAATATCACCAATGCCATGGGATGGCCAGTAAATTAACTTTAGCAAAGATAGATGAGGCTGATTTACCAGGGAAGAGAAAAGGTTCTGATTTAATAGAATTTGTCACCTACCTTGACATCGTGCCAAGTAAGGCATCCCCCAGGTTTTCCACCTCTTGCACAATTCTTCACAGCATCAATATACCTAGTGGCAGATACAGGAGTCAGCTTAACATACACAGCAAATGCTCAAAGGCAAAGTAGGAGATTAAATCATGCCCCTCCAGGCAGGTGAGAACAGACGGCAAAAATGAGATGCCTTGCTACTCTGCCATCCCCCAGAATCAAAAGGAACTAGGCCCTGAGAATTGAACTATGAACACATAATGGATTTGTTTACATATTGTCAGGCAGATTGGACCTTTGTTCCCAATTTGTCACTGCCCCCTTTTCTTAGAGCTTACAAAAATGCTTTTAGCAATTTAACTCCCCCTTTGACTAGAATAAGGAGCTCTGGTGGCGTAGTGCCTAAGGCATTTGACTGCTAGCCAGAAGTTTGGCGGTTCAAACCTACCAGCCACTCTGTGCAAGGAAGACTGAACAATCTACTTCCATAAAGATTTACCACCTTGGAAACCCAAAGGGAGTCACTATGAGTCAGAGTCGACTCGATGGCAGTGACTTTGGTTTTGGTTTTTTGACTAGTATAAGGAGCTCTGGTGGTGTAGTGGGTAAGGCATTTGGCTGCTACCAGAAGGTCAGCGGTTTAAAACCACCAGCTGCTCCAACATCTTCCTCCACAGGAGGAAGATGAGGCAATCTACTTCTATAACTATTTATAGCCTTGGAAACCCAATAGGGATCTCTATGAGTCGGGATTGACTCAATGGCAAAGGGTTTTTGACTACAATATAAGAGCCCTGGTGATGGAGTGGTTAAGCACTTGGCTGCTAACTGAAAGGTAGTTAGTTCTAATCACCCAGCCACTCCACAGGAGAAAGATATAGTAGTGCTTCTATAAAGATTTACAGCCCACTATGAGTCAGAATCAAATCAATGGCAATAGTTTTTGACTGGAATATACTTCCCCACTCCATTGATGCTAGGCTTGGCCCAGTGACTTGCTTTAGTCAACAAGTTGTACAAGGGAAGTGACAGTATGCTAGTCACAAGCCTTCTTTCTCCAGTTGCCATCCAGTCAATTCACTGGCTGATTTTTCAGAAGCAGATCACCATATATTTCTTCTGAGGAGCTTCCAAGTCAGTTCAAACCTTCAAATTTTGGATTAGTAGTGAGCTCTTAACAATTGGTGCCACCCAGGATCCGGTTATAAGTCTAGGACTTAAGAAACAGTATGTTTCTACTTGCCTTCTCATGCTCCTGTGATCTGATATTAGAAGAGCATACCTCAGGCAGCCATAGCTCCTCCAGCATTGATTCCAGAAGGCACAAGGAAAAGACTTGAACCTAACCAGAAAGCTGGTGTCCAGCCTGGACCAGCCAAGTTCAACCCAGGTCAGCTGAATCACAGCTGGTCTACAGATCCAAGACTTTGAAAATAGATGTTTGATGCAATAAGCCACTGAGATTTTCAAGTTTTTTATTTCACAGTAAAAGCTACTACACTCATCTTAAAGAAACATAATGGCTCCAGGCCAATGGCTAACAGAATGGGAATGGTAAGCCACAGAAATAAAGAAAAGCAAGTCGGAAAGATTGCAAGGTGGATGCAAGAGTCATCTAAGAGGGAGGTCGACCAGACCCAAGGTCCAAGGACACAACTTCTCTGCTCTATGTATGTACACATATCTTTAATACAGAAGTTATCACAAACATTCAACATTCAGAGTACATAACCAAGTCCTTTTGTTCTGATTCCATACAAACCAAAGAACCCTCTGATTACAATTGGCTTCCTGTTAGATGGTCAACAGGAAGAGGATATGCTGGTTGTTGGGATAATTAAACAATGTGACATAATATAAATAAGGATGCTCAGAGCCTTGAACAGAGCCAACCTCAAATCCAAACTCATTGCTGTAGAGTCAATACTGACTCAAAGCAACCTTATAGGAGAGAGTAGGACTGCCCCACAGGGTTTCCAAGGCTGTAAAACTTACAGAAGCAGACTGCCTCATCTTTCTCCTGTGGAAGAGCTGGTGGGTTCAAATATTCAACTTTTGGTTAGCAGTCCAGTGCTTTAACCACAGCACGACCAAAGCTCCTTTGAACAGAGCAGAGCTCAATAAATTTTGATTTCTTTATATCCTTCCCAAAACCCTCTAGGGCCTTCTCCCAAATGAAGGCAGTATTGCCCATTGTCCACAGCAAAAACCAGTTCTTGCTCAGATTCAGCACATCAGACTTTATCCTTCTCCATTTGGATCTTGTTTCACCAGTGTTGAAAACCCATCACAAAGAAACACAGACATATTTTCAGTATCTATAAGTCCAAGTCTGAGTGAAAATTACATGAAAGATAAATAAATGAATATGAAATCCAACCCATCGTCTCCCAAATGCCTAATGAGCTGTTTCTTCCTTATTTCATGAAATGATTTTTTTTTTATTATTTTTTTTTATTGTGATTTGGGTGAAGGTTTACAGAGCAAATTCACTTTCCATACAGCA
>NW_006922412.1:521230-522117 GCF_000298275.1 Orycteropus afer afer
CAGTGTTTCTTTGCTATTCATAAGGTTTTCCCTGGACAATTCTTTGAGAAATGGATGGCCTCTTCCTTCTTCCTAGTCTGTCTTAGTCTGTAAGGTGGGCTGATACCTGTGCACCATGTGCATACCACTGGGTTTGAAACACCAGTGGCTCACCTAAAAACTCACATCAACACGTCACCATGGTAGGACAAACTGACAGACAAGTTTGTCTCCCTTTTGGAAACCTCTCCTACCACCCTTTCCTGGGTCCCTGCGGCTGACTCCTCCTCTGTCTGGATTCCTTGGCATTTTAATCCCCTTTCTCCCACTCTCCTTCCCTGCTGCTTTGGGCATGCCTGAGTTCCCTGTCCTCACCTGGATCCCTGTGGCTGACTGCTCCTCTGTGCGGGTTCCTGCCTTTTAACCCCCTTTCTCCCACTATCCCACCCTCCTGCTTTTGGGCATGCCTGAGTTCTCTCTCCTCACCTGGATCCCTGTGGCTGAACATTATCAAGAACATTATCCATGAAGAAAGCAAAAGGTCATTAAAAGACAGGAAATGAAGAAGAGACCAAAAGACTCTGAAGAGACTCTGAAACTTTCTCTTTAATGGAGAGTAGCTAAAGCAAATGGAAGAAATGACAAGATATAAGAGCTGAACAGAAAATTTCAAAGAGCAGCTCAAGCAGACAAAGCCAATTATGATAATGAAATGTGCAAAGACCTGGAGTTAGAAACCTAAAGAGAAGAACACACTTGGCATTTCTCCAGCTGAAACAATTGAGGAAAAAAATTAAGCCTCGAGTTGCAATATTGAGAGATTCTATGGGCAAAATATTGAATGATGTAAGAAACATCAAAAGAAAATAGAAGGAATACAGAGAGTCACTGTACCAAAAAGAATTGGT
>NW_006922412.1:523034-523594 GCF_000298275.1 Orycteropus afer afer
TATAGTATGTTATGCCAATTGAGCTTGATGTCCCTTACGACTATGGTCCCAAGCCCACAGGGTCAACTACTCGGTCCCTCTGGGTAGCTGGCTGTGACCAAGCAGTGATCTCAACCTTGCCCCTTGTAAGCTCTACTATACACCTTGGAATTCTGATCATTCACATAAACTTACAAGACCATTATCTGCCAACCCTATATATGCTCTTGGATACACTCCCCATTTCACAGACATACCTAATTGTTTAGCCTGTCCACCCATCTATCCACCCATATACCCATGTTTACCTTCACTGACAATGCAGTACTGTATGGGCAAAAGGGTTCATATTTGTTGTCTATATCTCCCATGTACCTCTCTATGCCTTTCTCATCCTCAGTGGTGTCATATTGGTCACTCACATTTGGTACATTGCCCTTCTCTTCATGCAAAGCAATACTTATCTCTATCTATCTAACAGCATTCCCTTCCCTTCCCTCCCACTCCTGGTAACCAACAAAGAAAATGTCCTTCTATAGATAAACCTTTCCTTAACTTTTACAATAATGGACTAATACAAT
>NW_006922412.1:529859-535327 GCF_000298275.1 Orycteropus afer afer
AGAGAGTCACTGTACCAAAAAGAATTGGTAGATGATCACCCATTTCAGGAGGTGGCATATGATCAAGAACCAATGGCATTGAAGGACAAAGTTGAAGCTGCTCTGAAGGAATTGGCAAGGAGCAAGGAATACCCATTGAGATGTTTCAACAAACGGATGCTGTGCTGCAGTCACTCATATATGCCAAGAGATTGGAAGACAGCTACCTGGCCAACTGGCTGGAAGAGATCCATATCTGTACCCATTCCAAAGAAAGATGATTCCACAGAACATGGAAATTATTGAACAATATCATTAATATCACATGCAAGTAAAAACTTGCTGAAGATAATTCCAAAATGGTTGTAGCAGTATATTGACAGAGAACTTCCAGAAATTCAAGCTCGATTCAGAAGAGGACATCAAATGAGTGCTATCACTGTTGCTGTCAGATAGGTCTTGGCTGAAAGCAAAGAATACCAGAAAGATGTTTACTCATGTTTTATTTACTATGCAAAAGCATTTGATTGTGTGGATCATAACAAATTATGGATAACATTGAGAAGAATGGAATTCCAGATAATGTGTGGTTTAAAATCAGAAGGGAATGTCTCAGGGTTGTATCATTTCACCATACTTATTCACTCTGTATGGTAAGCAAATAATCCGAGAAGCTGTACTATATGAAGAAGAATGTGGCATCAGGATTGGAGGAAGACTCATTAACAACCTGCGATATGCAGACACAACTTTTTTTGCTGAAAGTGAGGATGATTTGAGGCACTTACTGCTGAAGATTAAAGACTACAGTCTGCAGTATGGATTATACCTCAACATAAAGAAAACAAAATCTTCAAAACTGGACCGATAAGCAGCATCACAATAAGCACAGAAAAGATTAAAGTTGTCAAAGATTTCATATTACTTGGTTCCACAAATGACACCAATGGAAGCAGCAGTCAAGACATCAGATGATGTATTGCACTGGGCAAATCTGCTGCGAAAGACTTCTTTCAAGTGCTGAAGGGCAAAAACATCTCTTTGAAGGCTAGGATGAACTCTGGTGGTGTAGTGTCTAAGGCATATGACTGTTAACCAGAAGGCTGGCGGTTCAAACCCACCAGCCACTCTTTGGAAGGAAGATTGGGCAATCTACTTCCATAGTGATACAGCCATGGA
Organism: Orycteropus afer afer; assembly: GCF_000298275.1. Classification (NCBI taxonomy): domain Eukaryota; kingdom Metazoa; phylum Chordata; class Mammalia; order Tubulidentata; family Orycteropodidae; genus Orycteropus; species Orycteropus afer. The sequence goes on from NW_006922412.1 coordinate 531,018, forward strand.
AACCCAAGGAGGGGTCTCTATGTGTTGGATCTGCCTTGATGGCAGTGTATTTGGTTTTGGTTTGGTTTTTAACCCAAGCCATGGTATTTTCAATCACCTCATATGCTTGTGAGAGCTGGACAACGAATAAGGAAGACCGAAGAAGAGTTGATGCTTTTGAGTTGTGGTGTTGGTGAAGAATGTTGAAAGTACCATGGACTGCCAAAAGAACTAACAAATCTGTCGTGGAGCAAGTGCAGCTGGAATGCTCCTTGGAAGCAAGAATGGCCAGACTTTGTCTCCCCTCCTTTGGTCATGTTATCTGAAGGGAACATTCCCTGGAGAAGGATGTCATGCTTGGCAAAGTGTAGGGTCAACAAAAAAGGGGAAGGCCCTCAATGAGATGGACTGACACAGCGGCTGCAATGATGGATTTAGGTATAGTAGGGATAGTGAGTCTGGCAGAGGACAAGCTACTGCTTCATTCTGTTGTACACAGTGTCGCTATGAGTTGGAGCTGACTCAACGGCACTTAACAACAACAAACGGGCATCATTTAAGAAGTTGTAGTAAGTTACTAAGAAACCGTGAACAGTGTCCCTTTGGTTTCCATGGAGAATCCATTCAGAATATTCTAGATAAACTAAGATTTCCAGATGATTCTCAAAACTTAGATTTAATACCTTTAGGGTTTGCTGCACACAACAAATAAATAAGGTTGCTGATTCTTCCAACATATAATCATCAAATGTTTAGGAAGGTAGAGCAGTAGAAAATAACGTTTATTAAGGACTCATGAAACATCATGCAGATATTACAGGCATACCTCATTTTATTGAACTTCATAGATATTCCATTATTTTACAAATTGGAAGTTTGTGGTAACCCTGCATAAAGCAAGTCTATCAGTGCCATTTTTCCAACAGCATGTGTTCACTTTGTGTCTCTGTGTCACATTTTGGGAATTCTCACAATATTTCAAACTTTTCAATAATGTTTTTGCATATTATTAGACTACTGTATAGTGTAAAAGGAGCTGTGGTCGTGCAATGCCTAAGGCATTTGACTGTTAACCAGAAGGTTGGAGGTTCAAACCCACCAGCTGCTCTGTGGAAGGAAAACGGGGTGATCTACTTCTGTAAAGATTTACCACTTCGAAAACCCAGCAGGGGTCGCTATGAGTTGGAATCAAGTCAATGGCAGCAGGTTGGGTTTGGTTTTTAGTATAAACGTAACTTTTATATGTACTCCAAAAAAACATAGTGACCCCCAGTGGCTCTCCCAGGTAATAAATATTTATGGAAGTAGATAGCCCCATCTTCCTTCCACAGAGCGGCTGGTGGGTTTAAACTGCCAAGCTTCTGGTGAGCAGTCAAATGCCTTAGGCACTATGCTACCACAGCTCCTTTTTACATGCACTGGGAAACTAAAAACTTCACATCACTCACTTTATTGCAATATAATTGCTGTGGTCTAGAACCGAACTGCAGTATCTCCAAGATATGCCTGTATTTACATTTCACAGAGAAGAGAACAGAGATTTAAGGAGGTCCATTACTAATAATTGGCCCAAAGAGCTTTGAACTCTACCTTATCTGACTCCAAAACGCTTCTTTTCACTATAATGTGCTCAGCATCAAGGACTCTTTCAGAATTTTCAAATCTGCTTTTCTCTTACAGTTTCTGTAAAGTGGTCAATTAATTTGGAGAGTAGAGGAATCACTGTGGCTGTTGTTAGCACATATGCTGGCTTTGCTTACTCTTCCATCTCTTTCCAAATGAAAGCACCAAAATATTATACACAATTTTAAAATCTCTAGTGATTATTTCCTGCCTGGTAAAGTCCATTGTTCTTAGAATGTCACCTTTGATCAACTGGAAAACTCTGGGCCATTTTCTAAGTGTCCTGGTAACAATCAATACATTTTTTAAAAACTATTGACTTTCTGAGAGCTTGGGGTACGCCTGAATGGCTTTGGTTGTAATCACAAAAGCTAGGCACTATTTGTCATTGTTTTGCATTATTATGCAGAACTTTGTTAGCTCTTTCCTTTTTTCATCTGAGTGTCACCTAAGGCCTTCAAGGACAGAAAGTAAGGTGGAGGTTTGGGAACCTTTTCCTTCAGTCTTCCGGGAAACCTTTAACCTTTTGGAAGTGAAAGTGCCGAGGTTCATAAAACTTCCTTCAGAGCAGCTAGCACAAAAGGGAATTGCTGCTGCAATTTTTAAAGGCTTACAGACAACAGTAAACCACAGAGCCCGTCTCCTTTCGAGTTACACATCCATTACCTCTGTCTATGTCACCCACACAATGGAATCTCTGCCTCTATCTGCAGGGGAAAGACACAATCATCAACCCCCAGCATCTTGCATTCATCATCTCGGCTAACAGTAATGGCGGGATTTCTCTTTGTTTTTCATATTCTAACTGCTAAATATTTGGTCCAATTTGTCCCTGTTGCCTCTTGACAAATTAAAACAAGAGCTCACTTCTTTTTCTCTGACCTGTGTTACTAAGAACCACATGCTGAAAGCCACTGTGCTCTCTGAGTCAGTATTGCCATAAGCATATTAAAAGAGAGAAAGAGGACAGAAGCTCTAGGGTGGTGTGATGATTAATGTTGTGTGTCAGCTTGGGTAGGCTGTGATTGTCAGTGGTTTGGCAGATACTGAACTGGTTGCTCTTCCATAATGTAATGTAATCACCTTCGATTATGTGATCAACCAATGAGCTGAAAGGGGAGTTTCCTTCCCAGTGTGACCTGCCATACTCTCTCCCTCCTTCCTCCTCCCCCTGCCCTCCTGTCTCCTGCCTCCTGCCTCTAGATCCTGCACTCTTTTTCATCACCTGACCTCTGGTTCTTAGGATACAAGCCTGCAGAGGTCTCCAGCCTGACCCATGGATTTGGGACTTGCCAGGCCCTGCAACTGTGTGAGCCATTTCATTGAAGTAAATCAATCTCTCTCTCTCTCTCTCTCTCTCCATAATTTCACTGATTTTGCTCTAGAGAACCCAGATTGAGACAGGAGGTAAGAGATGATGTATAAGGGAGACAAAAAGAGATAGAAGGAATCATGGAGATTGATTTGAAAGATGGTAGATAGGCACAGAGAATTTGGGGTGAAAGGCCAATTACTTTCCTATAATCACATCTTTAATACATGTTTTGGCCTTTAGAAAGGACACTACCAATTATGCAACTCTGAAGGAAGCCTTCTATGCCTACAATCAACTCATAAACACAACTGCTTTCACCTAACCAGAATAAAAGAGAAAAATGGATGGGAATGGTTCTCCTTCCTTGAGCATCTATTTTTACAGCTATCCCTCAGATTGCTTATTTTATGACTTATTTTCTATTTGGAAGTCCCTTGACATTCTTTTGAACATGATTTTCCACAGAAAAAAAGGTAGCTATGATGAAAAAAGAAACAAAAGTCCACAATATTATTTATCCAAAATCTCTTTAAGGGTTCTCCAATGTACATAAATAAATTGACCCTGCAGAGGAAACACAAGCAAACAAAAGCATAGTAACATATAAAGCAAGAACATGCCTTTAAAAATGAGAGGAAATTGTTGGTGGTATTTTCTTAGCAATGACACCTTTTCTTCTCATTTCCAAAATATATGAAGGCTGTTCTATCATTTTAGGAGCAAATACTGTGACTTTACAATCCACGATGATCATCATCCTTTTAACCACTTTATTAGTTGGGGTGAATTTTATATTCTACATTGTATTTCCCCAATACAGTCATTTCCTTTAAGCTAAGATCCAAACAGACTTGCACCTATCTGGCTCCCCTCTTCGTCTAGAGTCAGAGAAAGCCAGAGGACACTCAGGCAGGTGTTCAATGGTAAGAAACAAAGCTGAATTTATTTGCTTGTCTTGCAAAGGAAAACCAAGTCCCTAAGATGTCTCAGAGCAGAATGTGAAAGAATTCAATATATAGACAAAAGGGAGGAAGTACTCCAAATAAAGCTCCCACTCCTCTGGTTGTCTTACAAGGTGGCTTGGGAAAAGTTGTTTGGGTTGTCACTTTCAGAGTGTATATCACTGATACAAGAAAGTCTAGTTTCAAAAGTTTGGGATGGGTATGTAAAATCTGGAGAGGCAGACTCATATGTGCATGCTTGAAGTCTGGAAAAGACTTCCTCTAACATAGAATGATAATTCAGTTGGTCAAATATATGTTGTTATTGACACTTTCTTTGTGGATAGGAAGTTCCCAAAGCTTATTTTAACACCCCTAGTGTTAAGCATAGGTACTGAAACAAGGCGGGCTTGTGCTTACTCACTGATCTGCACTGAACACGTTCCCTTGTT
>NW_006922412.1:556158-558524 GCF_000298275.1 Orycteropus afer afer
ATGAGTTGAACATTTACCTCAAGTAGATACACTCCTTGGAGAGAACAATCATGGGAGAAAGAAGGGTTACTTATGCACAGGGAGACAGTTCAGGGGGCAGGAGTGTATGGAGGGATGGACACAGGGAAGAGCTAACTATGGGGAGGAAGTGGCAGGGGAGCTGTTGCATTGCAGTAAACTGTGGTCAATGTCATGAGACAAAGTATATGTGAAGTGCTGTATGGAAAGTGAATTTGCTTTGTAAATCTTCACCCAAATCACAATAAAAATAAATAAATAAAAAGATAGATAGATAGATAAATAAAAATAAAATGGATTTGTTAGGTTAGGACAAATGTCCACTGACAAAGGTAAATAAACTAACATTAGCTACAGCAAACAATAATCTGATGAGTGGAGGCCAATTTAAGTACAGTAACAATAAGTCCCTGGCTTTTGAACAGCCAACTTACAGACAACTGGTACTTGCCCTTAATTTATGTAAATTTTCCCTCACTACAATCACCTTCACTTGGTGCACATGCAGCTTTTAAATCACTGAAAGGGCTTGCACTAACCCAAAACACCAAATGCCCTGCCATTGAGTTGATTCCGACTCATAGCAACTCTGTAGACAGAGTTGAACTGCTCTATTGAGTTTCCGTGGATGTAAATCTTTACAGAAGCAGACTGCCACGTCTTTCTCCCAAAGAGCATCCAGTGGGTTTGAACCACCAAGCTTTTAGTTAGCAGCCAGCACTTTAACAACTGTGCCTTCAGGGCTACTTCTTGCACTAACCAAAAAAAAGGAACTCACTGTCATTGAGTCAGTTCTGACTCATAGTGATTCTCACTGGGTTCCAAGATGGTAAATCTTTACGGAAGTAGATTGCCTCATCTTCCTTCCATGGAGTAGCTGGTGGGTTTGAACCACTGACTTTCTGGTTAGCAGCCAAATGCCTTTGCCATTACACCACCAGAGTTCCTTTCTTGCACTAAAGTAAGGCTAAATAAGAACCATATGCCCCTGTTCTGACTTACCTACAAATTGGACTTAAAGACACACTTAGGAACAGATCTTTTTCCTAACCCAGGGACGGCCTATAGTAGCATAGGAGACTGAATAAAATTTCCATTCTGTCTGATTCACTTTGATAGAAATTTCTTTCAGAGGTGCAGTCCTGAGCTACATTTGCTGACATTGAGCATGGGGAAGGTTTTCCATTCTAGAAAGGATTATTTTTGCATCAGTTCTAAATTTCTACCTAGTATAATTGCTACATAAGACCCACGACTTATCTCGCCTATTAACAGTGAATCCCTGGAGGCCAGAGTCTCCTATTTTCAATTAAGAGTGTCTTTCAGGAGAGGTGTTCAATAGATATATGTGAAATGCAGAAATGAATAGTCCAAACTATTTATCCACTCAAGTACATATTACAATCTTACTGTGTGAGTCACATTAGACTTGCCTGAGTATACAGGCAGGGCAAGCTTGGTCCTGCCCTTATCAAAAACCAATCCAAACTTGTTGCCATCAAGTTGATTCCAACTCATAATGACCCTATAAAGACAGAGTAGAAATGCCCCATAGGGTTTCCAGGGCTGTAAGTATTTACGGAAGCAGACTACCACATCTCTCTCTTGCAGAGTGATTGGTGGGTTTGAACCCCTGACCTTTCGTTTAGCAGCCAAATTCTTAATCACTGTGCCACCAGGGCTGCTGGTACTGACCTTACTGTGCTTATATTCTGGTAGGGAGATATGCATGCCAATAAATCAGTAGAAGTAAATAAGATACTTGCTATGATGGAAGTGTTTACCAAGCACAATATGGGACTAGAAAATGCTGCCCCCAAGTTTGCCCAGTAGTGAGAGAACTGGAGAATAGTTGACTTAGAGCTGATCTAGCCAAGGGGGAACAGCTCATACAGTTGCAGCAGGAATGAAAATACTCAGGGGGTATCTGTAAGGACAAGTTAACTCAGTGAGTATTACAATGAACTGGATAGGAAGGTATAGAATTGTATAAGACAAAGAACACTAAAGTCTGAGTCAAAAGACCTATGTCCAGTTCCAGCTCTGGTATTGAGTTACTAGATTACCTAACGCAAATCACTTAAACTGTCTAAATCTGCAAAGTGTGGGTAGGAAACACAGCTTACAGTGAGTATTAAATGTCTACGTTGGATGTAATGGCTTGCTATTGTATTCTCTCCTCAAATAACACCCTAGACTCTTGGAAAATGCTCCATTTTCTACCTAATTATGTGGTTCACATGGAAGTCCCCAATTCTTTTTTTTTTTTTTTTAATTGTGATTTGGGTGAAAGCTTACAGAGCAAATTTACAGCACTTCACATATACTTTGTCTCATGACATTGACCA
>NW_006922412.1:559259-564803 GCF_000298275.1 Orycteropus afer afer
ATCATTCACATAAATTTATAGGACCATTGTTTGCCAACCCTATATATGTTCTTGGATATGCTCCCCATTTCATAGACATACCTGATCATTTAGCCTGTCCACCCATCTATCCACCCATATACCCATGTTAGCCTACACTGACAACGCAGTACTGTATGTACAAAAGGGTTCATATTTGTTGTCTATATCTCCCATGTACCTCTCTATGTCTTTCTCATCCTCAATGCTGCCATATTGGTCACTCACATTTGGTACATTGCCCTTCTCTTCACCCAAGTCAATACTTATCTCTATCTAACAGCGTTCCCTTCCCTCCCCTCCCACCCCTGGTAACCAACAAAGAAAATGTCCTTCTATAGATAAACCTTCCTTAACTTTTACAATAACAGACTAATAAAATATTTGTCTTTTGTGATTGAGGAATCACAAGTTCTTTATGAATGGCCTTTCGACCATTCTTGATTAACCCAGGATCACCCAGTGATCATGAACATAACCTCTGGAGTCAGACTTCCCGAGTTTGAGTCTTAGTCTTACCACTTCCTAATTATGTAGCTATGGTTAAATTACTTAATACTTGTCATTCTCAATCTTCTTACATTTACAATGTACATAATCAATACTGATCTATATAATTCACATATAAAGCATTCGTCAATGTACCTAGAACACACTATTCACTAAGAATTGTTATTGGTATACCTTCATCATCATCATTTGAGTCAACACATTGCTGGCAGCCATATTCCTGGCTGTGTGGAAGAAGCCAATTTGATAGAAAGCTGATTTATAGAGAAAAGCAGAGACAGGAAATGGAGAGTCCTGAATGCAATAATCCCTGAATTCCAGCTTGATCCCAGCTTTCCATGCTTTGGGTACATGATCCCAAACATTTTTTTTTCTTGCTTAAGGAAGAAACTATTGTTTCTTGCTTGCAATCAAAAGTCCTACCACAACGGATATGGAAAGCTTGGAAAATTTAAAGTGCCAAGCAAATCAAGATGTAATTACTTTAAAACTTTACTGTGTTTGGGACACTATTTGCAAACCTTGTGTTTCTCTTCTAAGCAGTTTGATTTCTTTGGGTTGGTGCCACAGGAACCATTGCAAATAACTACAAGAATGAAATAAAAAGTCCACCCACAAACATATAATGTAAAAGTTGAATCGATGGTGTGACCTCCATATTTTCACTTTTGAAAATACTCTGCTGACACTTGTAAAGTTCAAGCAGCAAGGGAGAAAATTGTCCGCATGATAAAATACCTGTATATTAAAAACCATCTACTATGGCCCCTGTTGTTTGTTGTTGTTATGTGCCATAGAATCGGACCTGACTCATAGCGACCCCTCCTTGGGTTTCCGAGGCAGTGTCACTATGGAAGTAGATTGCCCCATCTTCCTTCCAAGGAGTGGCTAGTGGGTTTGAACCGCCAGCCTTCTGGTTAGCAGTCAAATGCCTTAGGCACTATGCCACCACTATGGCCCCTAGTAACCTACTGATCTAGCCTTGGATAAATGGAGATCAGAGAGAAAGGGCTGCCTGAAGCAGCTGGAGTCTGGACTATAGCTCCCACTATGGCCCCTAGTTACCTTTTAAGCCTAGAATTGAACTCACTCCTATGACTTCCAACCAAAACAATAGACAGGCATATAGAGTGAACATTTGCATCAGGTAGTTACACTCCTTAGAATGATCCATCATGGGAGATCAGAAGGGCAGTATGTGCACAGGGAGAAAGCTCAGAGGGCAGGAATGCATAGGAAAGAAGGACACAGGGCAAAGGTAACCACAGGGAGAAGTAGGAAGAGAATGGTTACACTGTGAGGATTGCAATTGATGTCATGAAACAAAATGTGTATGAAAAACAATCTTACTTTTTCATTAGTTCTCAATACAATATCAAGAAGCTCCCTAAATATGTTTAAAGTACAAAATAGAATTAAACTAACAAGCTTTCTCTATAGAACTCATTTTTTGTTAGTGGTGCTTCAATGTTATCATGTATGAGAGTCACCTGCAGAGCTTTTTAAAACACAAATTGCTGAGCTCCACCTCCGGGGTATCTGATTCAGTAAATCTGAGGTGGAGCTCAAGAACTTGCTTTGAGACCAAGTTCCCACACAATGCTAATGCTGCTAGTGCAGGGACCACACTTTGAGAACCACTGCCTTAAATAATTAATTCACAGGAAGGATTTAGCCTAAGGAAGACCAAGCTAAATAAGAAAGCTGTCAGCTTCACATTGTGGCTTAAGAGGCCAGAGATTGATAGAGTGGTTAGGTGATCCAGAAAGGGCTCCTGGTGGGGATGACATTTGAACAGAGATGTGGCTGAAGTACAAAAACCACAGAAATAGCTGGAAAATAAGAAAACAAGTTCCAAAACCCTAAAATAGAAATGACTTGCCCCAGATTTTAACATACTCTGCCTCAAGACAAGGAATATGTACAAAGCTATATTTACTGGCTTTAAACTTCCTTTCTATGTCAGATAGGTGCCCTGGTGGCATAGTGGTTAAAGCATTTGGTTGCTACCGAAAAGGTCATCGGTTCAAACCCACCAGCTGCTCCACAGGAGAAATATGGGGCAGTCTGCTTCCGTAAAGATTTACAGCCTTGGAAACTCTATGGGGAAGTTCTGCTCTGTTCTATAAGGTCATTATGAGTCACAATCCACTAGATGGCAGTGAGTTGGGTTCCATTTGGTTCTATGTCAGATAGGTCATAATCAAGATTTTAAGTTATTCCAGCAATCTAAAATAATCATGTAATTTTAATAGCAATTCAAGAGACTCTGGAGGATAGAAGATAATTGTGAGTCAATCACAGCAGTGACTGTGGGATTCCTCTGTCTGATGTCCTTTACCTGGTGGGGGGAAGTGTGGTCCCGGGTTGTGGTTGTGGTTTGTCCTGGAAGCTATGGTTGAGTGAGGAGGTGACCCACTGTGTGACAAAATGGAAGATAGTTTAAGCCCAAGGTGGGGAAAAGAGGCAAATGAGAAAGGGTGTTTATAACTGCCGAAAATGACAGGTTGGAAATCGGGGGACACCTGAAATATTAAGTCTATCAAAGACCAAAGAAAATTTGGATTGAAACAGAACAGACAAGCAAGATCCCCTTAAGACAGTTTGCAGAAATCTGTGGTCTTTACCATTGTCAAGTCCAAGGTGGAGAGGGCTGTCAAATTCATCAACATGCCAAAGAAAAATTTCAAAAGATCTACTTCTGAAATGTACTCTTTTAGAAAGTTAGTTGTATGACAAGCCTTTATTCCTTTCTTTCAACAATCCTTGACCTAGAGCCTTTCCAAGAAAAGAAGTTTCAAATTGGTTAGTCAGATTCCAGCCCACTAACTAGCCCACAATTTTCAAGTGTTTGTGTCAGTTATCTATTAGTGCACAACATCGCGGCTCAAAACATGATTTTGTAGCTCATGATTCTCTGGCTCACCAATTTGGTCTGGACTCGGCTGGGCAATTCTTTGCTGGTCTTGCTTGGGTTCATTCAGGAAACAGCAGTCTGATGGCAACTCCATGGGGGCTAGATGGTGCAACATGGCCTCATTCACATCTCTAGCAGTTCATGCTGGTTGTCAGCTGGTCCTCTCCTCCATTTGGTCTGTCATCCACAAGGAGGCTACCTGACTTCTTCACACGACTATCCCAGGCCTCGAGAAGTGAGGAGCAACAGAAGCTACAAAGCCTTCAGGCCTAAGCACCAGAACTCCTACAGTCCCACTTCTGCCATACCACTTCTGCCATACTGTACTGGCCAAAGCCAAGTTCCAAAGCCAGCCCAGCTGAAAGGAATGGAAAAATAAAGTCCCCCTCTTGAGAGAATGAGTGACAAAGTTAACTTGTATATGGGGGGGGCGTGTTTATTGGGATGAATTTTTCAAACAATCTACTGCAGGGTATGGTATCAAACCAGTGCAGGGAAATCTCAGCTTCCCTTCCCTGGTCAGTCCAGACTCCAGCTGCTCTAGGCGGCCCTTTCTCTCTGATCTCCATTTACCCAAGGCTAGATCAGTAGGTGCCAGCATCTCCTCTTCAAAAAATCCAAACCAAACTCACTGCCATCCAGTAGATTCCAACTCATAGCGACCTCCATTGGGTTTCCAAGACTGTAAATCTTTATGGAAGCAGACTGCCTCATCTTTGTACCACAGAGCAGCTAGTGGGTCCAATCCAATGACCTTTTGGTTAGCAGCCAAATGCCTTAACCACGACATCACTGTTGTTGTTGTTGTTGTTGTTATGTGCCATCGAGTCGGACCCGACTCATAGCAACCCCTCCTTGGGTTTCCGAGGCAGTATCACTACAGACGTAGATTGCCCAAACTTCCTTCCGAGGAGTGGCTGGGGGGGTTGAACCACCAGCCATCTGGTTAGCAGTCAAGTGCCTTACCCACTATGCTACCAGAGCTCCTACGACACCACTAGAGCTCCTTTATACCTAAACCAGGAGAGGGTAAATTGATACATTCTTCCTAGTGATCCATTTAGCAATTCCAAACAAAATCCTTCCAAGAATAAGCAAATAATTCTACCTATTACAATGTCCCTGTACTGTGAAATAGATCCCAGACCTTCAAACCACAAACCAAGAGATATGCTAACAAAGCTCAGAGCATCTCTACATGCAAATGACACTTAGGCAATACCTCTGGTGTTCTATAAATTCCCCAAGGAAAGAGAACTTCCAGAGACGTTCCACAGAAACTACAACCCCTCTCTCTCTCTTATTATTATTATTTTTTTTTCCACTGGAAGAAGTTTCTCTAGTAAGAGAGGGTGTGTATGGGTATGGAGGTAGGGGAGTATGTTTATTTAAGGAGTTTAAGGAGGGATAAATGTTGTAATTAACCCTTAAAATAAATCTGCATTCTATGCTCACTCATGATTTGTCTTAAACTAGTCCTTTCTGATTCCTGGGTTTATAGAAGATATGTTGTTTAACTTTCCAAAAGATTTTCTGATAAATTCTAATTCTAACCTTCCATACACTTAAAAGTGAAAGAGAAGTGTGCAGTACTTAAAAATCATCTGTTGTTGTTGTTAGGTGCCGTCGAGTCGTCTCTGACTCATAGTGACCTCATGTCATGTACAGCAGAACAAAATACTGCCAGGTCCAGTGCCGGCCCCATGATCCCTGCTATACTTGAGCCCCTTGTTGTAGCCACTATGTCAATCCATCTTGTGGAGGGCCTTCCCCATTTTTGTTGTCCCTCCACTCCACCAAGCATGATATCCTTCTCTAGGGAATGGTCCTTTCTTACAACATGACCAATGTAGGTGAGACGAAATCTAGCCATTCTCGCTTCCAAGGAGCATTCTGGCTGCACTTCTTCCAGGACAGATTTGTCAGTTCTTTTGGCAGTCCATGGTACTTTCAACATTCTTCACCAACAACACAACTCAAAAGCATCTACTCTTCTTCGATCTTCCTTTTTCATTGTCCAGCTCTCACATGCATATGAGGCAATTGAAAATATCATGGCTTGTGTCAAGTGCACCTTAGTCTTCAAGGAAACATCTTTG
>NW_006922412.1:565433-573742 GCF_000298275.1 Orycteropus afer afer
TAGTCAATAAAATACACATAAATATCTTTCTGGTATTCTTCGCTTTGCACCAAGATCATCTAGAATAACCAAAAATCATCTAAAATAACCAAAACCAAACTCACTGCCATGGAGTCGATTCTGACTGATAATGACCCTACAGAAGAGAGGATAAGTGCCCTGTGTGGTTCCTAAGACTGTAAATCTTTATGGAAGCTGGCTGCTTCATCTTTCTCCCACAGAGTGGCTGATGGATTCAAACCACTGACTCTTGGGCTAGCAGTTAAATGCCTTAACCACTGCACCAGCAGAGTTCCTTAAGAATAGATCCCAACTCATAGTGACCCTTCCTTGGATTTCTGAAGCAGTATCTCTACGGAAGTAGATTGCCCAATCTTCCTTCCGAGGAGTGGCTGGTGGGTTCGAACCCCCAGTCTTCTGGTTAGCAGTCAAATCCCTTAACCAATGCACCAGCAGAGCTCCCAAGAATAGAATAGACTCATGAAATTCAGGATCAGAAAACCAAGTCTGCAATGACTGAGAAAAAATTATGGAAAAGAAAAGCTAAGTCCTTAGAATAAACTTCAAATGAGAATGAGGAAGGAAAACTTCTCAATTCTTGTTACTTCCAACTTTTCCATCAATGAAAATAATCATCAAATTGGAAAGGACTACATTAAGAAGGAATTGAAGGCCAAGATAAGTGAAGAAGAAAGTGAGAGTCATTTTAAATAAGCTTATGTCTCCAGGAACTAAATCATTGGATGCAGTATAGGGGAGATTTATTGAGCATCTCATTCATTCCAGAACTTCACTACTCTAAGTGTGGTCCATGGGGCAGCAGCAGCAGCATTACCTGGGAATTGAAAGAAACACAGAATCTCAGGCCCCACCCCAGACCTGCTGTGTCAGAATCTGCATTTTAACAAGATTCACAGGTGATTTTGCAGATGTATTAAATTCAAAAACCCTGATCTGGGAACCTTGTTAGATTCCTGCACATCATCTAATTTGAACTTTACAACAGCCTTATAAGGTAGATTTTAAATTCTCTCATTACAGATGAAAAAAAGTCAAATTCAAATAATATGAGTAATCTGCTTAATGTCAAAGAATTAGGAAGTAAGTAATGAGGCCAGGATTCCAAACCTTTGTGCAGTCCAGCATTTTCAGAGTCCATGCTCAACCATGGTCTTTGGAACATAATGCTTTCCATCAGAAACAAATTGTAGTTTAGCAACTTACAACCCTCATCTCCAATTATTATCTATTGATGAAGAAATGTCCAAATATCTCTGCAATGCACTTGGGATTTTCAACAAGGAAGAAAAGGTCAATTCCTAAACCTACAGATTGGAAAACTCAATGCCCATTAAGAAAGAGGCTGTGGGGTAATTATAAAATTCTAAGTTCTATTCATATAATACTTAATGAGCATGTACTATACCTCTTCTAGGAGTCCTAGGTGGCAGAAGTGGTTAAGTGCTCAACTACTAACTGAAAGGTTGGTGGTTTGAACCCATCTAGAGATGTCTTAGGAGATAGGCCTGGTGACCTGCTTCTGAAAAGTCATACCCTTGAGAACTCTGTGGAGCAGCTTTACTCTGTAACACAATAGGTCTCTTTTGAGTCAGAATTAACTTGATAGCAACTGGATTGGTTTTTTGGGGGTAGGGGGTTGTGTCTCTTCTAGGTACTTAGAGGTACTTCTAGGTACTAAAAACAAACAAAAAACCCACTGCCATGTAGCCGATTCTGACTCATAGCGACCCCCATTGGGTTTCCAAGGCGGTAAATTTTTATGGAAGTAGATTGTCCCATCTTCCTTCTGCAGAGCATCTGGTAGGTTTGAACTGCCAGCCTTCTCATTAGCAGTCAAATGCCTTACACACTGCACCACCAGAGCTCCATCTAGGCACTAGGTACTTGGGATACATTAGTGAACAAAAGAAAGAGCCCTGGTGGCATAATGGTTAACTTTTCAGCTGCTAATCAGAAAGTTGGGATTCAGACCCACCTAGTGGATCCACAAAAGAAAGGCCTGGTGATCTGCCCCAATAAAGATTACAGCCTAGAAAACCCTATGGGGCAGTTCTACTCTATTTTTTGAGGTCGCAGAATGGACCTGACGGCACACACCAACAGCAACAGTGAACAATGGAGGCAAAGATGCCTGCCCTCATTGAGATCATGGTCTTGGGGTGAAGGAAAAAACAATGAACAGTAAGCATAAAGAAAAGTAAATGAAACAGGAAAGAGTTCAAAGAGAAAAGTATGTGGGAAAAACTGGCAAAAAGATCTGAAGCAGAGGCGAAGAGTGGTGTGGTCGGCAATATCAAATAGGATAGAAAAGGTGGACCTCATGTATAGGATGTGACCTGAGAAGAGATTTCAAGAAGGCTAAGTCAAGCAGATACCTGGGAAAAGAATGTTAATAGGCAGAGAGACAGCTTGAGTGGGAAGACCCTAGTGTAGAGGCAAGCCTAGCATGTTCCATGTACAGCAAAGAGGTCAGTGTGGCGACAGCAGGGCTGGCATGGGAGCACATACTAGGAGAGAGGCCAGATGGGTCAGAGGGGCCAGGCCTTGGAGTGACTCATCAGCCATTAGCAGCGCTTTGTATTTCACAGTGAGGAATGTGGAGCCATTGATAGGTTTTTAGCATAGAAATGATATGGTCTGACAATTTTTTTAGAGAAAACTCTAGTTGCTATGTTGAAACCAGCTTGTAGGGGGCAAGGACAGGAGCAGAGAGATGTAAGTTGGGAGCAGGAGAGTCACATCTTATGCAATGTTGACCTGTACTTGGGTATCATGAGGTATAAAAACGTAAAGAACTGTTTTGTGAAAGATTCCGTTTTCTCATTATGACCCCAAAAGACTAGTGATAAGCTACAGGAAGATAGAGTTCAGTTCAACACATAGCAGGACTTTAGTAGTCAAAATTCCCCATCAGTAAAGCATCTTGTTGGTTCCAACTCATGGCAACCCCATGCATTACAGAACAGACCTACTTCATAGGATTTTTTGCCTATAATCTTTAGGGCAACAGATTGCCAGGCCTTTCTTTCATGGTGCCAATGGGTGGGTTCAAACTGCCAACATTTAGGTTAGTACTCGAGCACAAACTATTTGTGTCACCCAGAGACCTTGGTGATGTGACAGGTGCTGCTATTTAAAGGGAACTCAGCTTTGGGCTACACAAGATGAACTTTCAGACTCCCTCTAACCTTGAAATTCTATGATCTTAATCCAAACAAGCTTAATTTCCAGAGTTCTAACTAGGACAGGGCCACAGGAGATTTGTCACAGAACACTATGCAATAGTTTCAGGCTATTGTTTGAAAGCTATCTTCCTCCTTAGAAAATTTATCTCCATTTTGCTTCCAGCCCCATGGTGACAAGCTTGTCCCATGTTCCAGAACAACCATTAAAGATAGACAGAGGGCACCAGATACCCAAGATCAAGGACCAAAAAACACAAAACCTGTTGCTGTCAAGTCATCAAGTCAATTCTAACTCATGGCAACCCTGTATGTACAGAGTAGAATGGTGCTCCACAGATTTTTTCAAGGCCATGAGCATTTGGAAGAAGATCACAGGCCTTTGTTCTGAGGCACCTCTGGATGGATTCAAACTGTCAACCTTTCAGTTGGTAGAAGAGAACCCATCATCCCAGAGGACCTTTTACTCAAGAGGAAAGCATCTTTCCTCCTGTCCTCTTTGTTCTTTTCGTCCCACTCCACCACTGGGTTTTCTTGACTTCGTAATATCCTTACAAACAGATGGAAGAATTAGGACTGAGCTCTGGTGGCATAGTGCCTAAGGCATTTGACTGCTAACCAGAAGGCTGGTGGTTCAAACCCACCGGCCACTCCTTGGAAGGAAGGTTGGGGAATCTACTTCTGTAGTGATACCACCTTGGAAACCCAAGGAGGGGTCGCTATGAGTTGGATCCGACTCGATGGCAGTGAGTTTAGTTTTTAGTCTCATATATTAAGTAGGTTTCAATGTTGAATAACCCTACGCATGGGTGGTTGATTAATAGATCCTGTCCACATGAAGAAAAAGTCTTATGATGTGCCTGTGGGTTCTGAATCTGATCAAATATTTTACAATGGCACAAGTATGCGCCTATAACATTTTGTCTGATTCTTGCTGCCAGGAACACAACCATCTTCTACAAGAAGACTGCCACCTAAGTCTTCTTAGAACAGTCTACAACCTCAAACATGAATCCATATTCAAACTATCCTCTGAACAATTACAAACATACTCTTTGCTTTTACCTATAAGATGACAGACACTCAAGTAAAAGAGGTGCCTGGGAGGTAATGTAAACATTGCTTTTTGGTTTCAGAGTCCGTGATTACCAGGTGATACCCATTTCTCCCTGATCTTCCAGTGGTAGTTCTCATCATTCTACACCCATGGACTAAGTGATAAATTTAAACATAACCAATAAACCTTATATAAGGGTAAATAAAGTCAGAATGGTATTAAACTAGCAATAACTACTAAAATCCAAATATTCCAAAAGTTTAAAGAAAAAAAAAAAAGAAAAGAAAACTTTCCATAAAGTCAATTCCGTCTCATGGGGACCCTACAGGGCAGAGCAGAACTGCCCCTGTGGGATTTCCAAGGCTGTCATCTTTATGGAAGCAGACTTCATCTTTCTCCCACAGAGCAGCTGGTGGGTCCGAGCCACCAACCTTTCAGTTAGCAACCGAGCACTTAACTACTGTTCCACCCAATTGTAAGTGAGAAAAATAAATCTCGAGTTATTTCTGCAAGTGACTACAAGGTCATTCCTATTGTTTTGTGATATCCCTTCCCCATAGACCATTCAGCAATCCCCTTGCTTTCAGCCAGCATTTCAAAGGGGACAGAATTCTTTACCAAGTGACCCATTACCAAGAGGTCTGAGAATTTGATATCATCTTCCCTCCATTCTCTAGAGATGCTACCCAATTTATGTCTGAGCCTCTCTATCTCTATTTCCCATTATCTTTTCAGGTTCTTGCTCCTACTTCTTTTACTTTTGCCAAGTCAAGTAGAGAACCACCCAGCTAAGCTATTCCCAGATTCCTAGCACAAAAAACTGTGAGATAATAAATGCTTTACTCTTTTAAGATGCTAAATTTGAGGGTAATTTGTTACACAGCAATAGATAACTGCTATACTAGGCTTTCAGAGGACCCAATTTGGTCAAAGTGTAAGGAATCACATAAGATAATAAAGCAGTAGGCTTAAAAAAAACTGGCTGGAGCCATACTGCAGGTTATTTTAAATTCCATGATAAGGGGTTTAGACCTTATCTTAAGAGGCAATGAGGCGGTCATCTGGATGCAACAATGAATCTCTCCTCATCCAGAGCAAAAATGAATGAAGAAAAGCAAAGACGCATGGAATCAATTAGTCCAAGGGACTAGTAGACCATGTGATCCTCAGCCTATATGACCACGAGACCAGAACTAGATGGTCCGCAGTTATTACTGTCAACCGCTCAGATGAGGATCAGTGCAGGAGATCCTGGATAGAGTGGGAGAACAATGTGGAAAAAATTCAAAATCATAGAAAAAGAGAAAAAAAAAGATCAGGTTTGTTGGTCTTTTAGAGCCTGGTGAGACCCCTAACACTATGGCCCCTAGTTACCCTTCAGGTCTGGAATTGAACTCACTCCTGTGGCTTTCAGCCAAACAATAGACAGGCATATGGGGTGAATATTTCTATCAGGTACATATACTCCTTGGAGTGATCAATCCTGGGAGAACAGAAGGGCAATGTTTGTACAGGGAGAGAGCTGGGGGGGGGCGGCAGGAGTGCACGGGAGGGAAGGACACAGGGAAGAGGTAACTACGGGGAGGAAGTAAGAAGAGAGCTGTTATATTGTGGGGAATGGTAGTCAATGTCATGAGACAAAATGTGTATGAATTGCTGTATGGAAAATTAATTTGTTCTGTAAACTTTCACCCAAATGGCAATAAAATTTTAAAAAAGAAAAACGAGAGGCAATGAGAATCCTATGAATATTTTGAATAGAAGAGTTATCAAAGGAGTGTGCGAAACACAATGGAATACTATGCAACCCTGAAAAATAATGTAGAATCTACAAAACACCATATAACATGGATGAACTTGGAGGACATTGTTATTGTTGTTATGTGCCATCGAGTCAGACCAACTCATAGCGACCCCTCCTTGGGTTTCCGAGGCAGTATCGCTACGGAAGTAGATTGTCCCATCTTCCTTCTGAGGAGTTGCTGGTGGGTTTGAACCACCAGCCTTCTGGTTAGCAGTCAAGTGCCTTAGCCACTACACTACCAGAGCTCCCTGGAGGACATTATGCTGAGTGAAATAAGTCAACCACAGAAGGACAAATACTGTATTAGTTCATTATTGTAAAAAGTCAAGGAAAGGTTGATATATGGAAGGAAACTTCCTTTGTTAGTTACTAGTGGTGGGAGGGGAGGGGAGAGAACACTGCAAAAATAAAAAAATACATAAAAAATAAAACACTCAGCCAGTTAATAAATAAATAAATAATAAAAACAAAAGTGTGCGCTAGAAACACTGGTTTAGCAGAACTGCATAGTAAGTGCTCTGTAATATGTAAATCATGAGTAAAATCTTCCTAAATTTACTCCCTGGGTGGTTCAAGAGGTTAACGAAGTGTTAGAGGTTGGAGTCCATCTGGAAATGCCTCAGAAGAAAGATCTGTCAACCTACTTCTGAAAAATCAATCATTGAAGACCCGTGGAGCACAGTTCTACTCTGACACACACATGGAGTTGCCATGAGTCAGAATCAACTCCACTGCAACGGTTTGTTTGTTTGTTTGAATTCTCTCTTACTCACATGCAGACAGAATAATTCTCCTTCAGTAATATTTTGTTCATATAGATAAGAGACCACTTCTCAATCTTTGTATTATATTACTGATTCTATTTTATTTCTTTGCCTTCACCCCCTACCCTGGCTGTCAGAACTGGCCACATAAGTTGTAGGCCCAAAACAAGATGAAAAGGAAAGACTCCTCACTTCAAAATTAAGAACTTCAAGGAGTGGAGGGTCTGAGCCTAGGGCCATGTTTGCCCAAGTTGCCAGCCCAGGCAGCTAACCTCGAGAACAATAATTATCTAATAATTGTCTTATGTATTACTTTAACCATGCCTCTCACCAGGGGACTGTGAGTGTGAATGAAACATTGGTAAATGTTGAATTCAATGTACTAAGTGATTGATGAAGGTCAAGCGGGTTATATGGAAAGGGAAGTCTTTCTTGAGAGAAGGGTAGCATTAAGTGCAATCCACCCTCTAGTTAAGATGGCCTGTGGAAGACACGGTCAGGAGTGCCATCTGCTGTCATGCCCCCACTGCTCATATCTGGGCCACTTAAACTGAGAGTCTGTGCTGCAGATTTACTGAGGCATCCTCAGAACTTCCCAAAGCCCTGCTTGTCCAATGATAACTCACACGCTAGGGGCCTCGGGCTTTGCTTCAGTTATTTATTCTATTTCCCTTATGGCCTGGCCATGGCAGTGATTGAATATGGAAGAAGCAAACAGCTGAAGGGATTTTCTGGGCAGAAACAGTCTATTGACTAATAACCTAAGACCAGAAGGGTTGGGACTCATAAAATAAAGAAAAAAAGGCTGAGTGATTTAAAAACATGCTGCGGACAAATCCTAGTTAAATTTTTGAAAAATTCAGACAGGGAGAAAAGTGCCGATTGATCACCCTGGCTGAGGGGATGGCAGAGACCTCAGAGATGAGCTGTAACCGTGAGGAATTGTTCTACCTATTAGACAGAAAAGAAATTTATTGAATCTCTGCTTACCACAGGTGAGTATCCTACCCACAAAACACAAATATTTATCTTAGTATCTGAACAATGCCTCCCTCAGCCACAAAGGAAAAGGAAGCTGCTGGAAAGACATTAGTCCTTCCCCCAGTTCAAGCGAGCAGCAAAGGCAGGTTCAGAACTGCAGGCAAAGCTTAGGAATTGTAACGGTGACCCCTAGTGGCAAGTGATTGCAAATGAAACACGAGCTTCGTTTCTCTGCCAAGGATGCCAGTTTTATTAAACTGCTTTCTTTAATACTGGTCTGATAGAGACTACAGGACCTCGAGATTATCGCCCTAAAATACCCTTCTAACCAGCAACCAAAGCCACTCCAGGAGTCACCTTTCACCCAAATAATAAATGGTCCTATGTTGTTGTTGTTGTTGTTAAGTGCCGTCGAGTCGTTTCCGACCCATAGCAACCCCACGCACAGCAGAACGAAACACTGCCCGATCCCGTGCCAGCCCCACAATCCCTGCTATACT
>NW_006922412.1:577876-579695 GCF_000298275.1 Orycteropus afer afer
TTTTCCAACTACTGGTGATTATTCTTTGTTTCCAACTTTTGCATTGCAGTCACCAGTGATAATTAACACATCCTGATTGCATGTTCAGTCAATTTCAGACTGCAGAAGTTGATAAAAATCTTCAATTTCCTCATCTTTGGCTTTGGTGGTTGGTGCAGAAATTTGAATAGTAGTAGTAGTATTAACTGGTCTTCCCTGTAGGTGTATGGATATTATCCTATCACTAACAGCATTGTACTCAGGACAGATTTTGAAACATCCTTTGTGATGATGAATGTCACACCATTCCTCTTCAATTTGTCACTCCCAGCATAGTAGACCATATGGTTGTCTGATTCAAAATGGCCAAAACCAGTCAAATTCAGCTCACTAATGCCTAGGATATCAATCTTTATGTGCTCCATTTCATTTTGACAACTTCCAATTTTCCTAGATTCATACTTCCTACATTCCATGTTCTGATTATTAAGGGATGTTTGAAGCTGTTTCTCCTCAGTTTCAGTCATGCCACATCAGCAAATGGAGGTCCCAAAAGCTTTACTTTGTCCATATCATTAAGGTTAGTTCTCCTCTGGCACTGTATCAGATAATGTTTCCAGGCTATTCAGAAAGTTGCCTATTGATGTATTAGACAGGGTTTCTCTGCTATTCATAAGGTTTTCCCCAGCCAATTCTTTGAGAAGTGGATGGACTCTTCCTTCTTCCTAGTCGGTAAGCTGCGTTGAAAACTGTGCACCATGTGCAACCCTGCTGGCATTTGAAACACCGGTGGCACAGCCTCCAGCCTCAAGGCAACATGCAAGCCACCACAGTAGCACAAATTGACAGATAAGTTCACCTCCCTTAGCTGTTTGAAACCTCTCTGCCCTCTCCGCACCACCAGAGCTGCTTCTTTTCTCTAAGAGAGAAATGAAAACAAGGGCTAATATTAAACCTGGTGTCGCCTGTGCTCCTAAATGTCCACTGGGTTCTGAGAGCCAGCTTTAGTAGGAATTTCATAGGCAGCTGTTTATGCAAGTCATCAAATGATAATCCAGTCAAACTATGGAAAGATATATAAAATCAAAACTCAAACCCATTGCTGTTGAGTCAATTCTGACTCATAGAGACCTTACAGGACAGAGTAGAATTGCACCATAGTTTCCAAGACTGGAAATCTTTATGGAAGCAGACTGCCACATCATTTTCCCACAGAGTAGCCGGTGGGTTTGAATTGCTGACCTTTGGCTTAGCAATTGAGCACTTGGGTTAGCAGCTGAGTAATTAACCAAAAGAAATTAAAGATATTAGGTTTGTCCTCTAGAAACGCACACTTCACACAAGGCAAAAGAAATCAGACCAAAGAAAGCAAGACTTCAGTTCCAGAGGTATGAACACTAAGCAACCCAAAATAATGAACTGTAGGGCTCTGTACCACATTCAGTTTTCACAGTTTTGGCCTTTTATTCTGAAATGCCTATGCTGTGGCTGGGGAAAAAGAAGCAAGAATTTTTTAAGTCATTGAAAGTTCCATGAGAGGAAATTGACATTTAGATGCCCTTGGAAACACTCTAAATAAGACTTAAACTATTGAAATTGTAAGGATCCCGTGTAACACAAACAGTTTGCACAGGTATACTAACCAATAGGTTGGCAGTTCAAACCCACCCAGTGCACCATGGAAGAAAGGCCTGGTGGTCTGCCTCCATAAAGATTACAGCCCAGAAAACCCTATGCAGCAGTTGTAATCTGTAACACAAGCAGTTGCCATGAGTCAGAATTAAATCAATGGCAATGGGCTTTGTTTTTTTATGTTTTTTTTTTTTTTAATATACTGTAA
>NW_006922412.1:581213-581848 GCF_000298275.1 Orycteropus afer afer
TGACATGGGTCAATGCATTTTTTTTTTTTTTCTACCTATCTAACAGTGTGCCCTCCCCTCCCCTCCCCTGGTAACCAACAAAGAAAATTTCTTTCCCTATATAAACCTTTCCTTGACTTTTTACAATAATGGACTAATACAATATTTGCCCTTCTGTGACTGACGTATTTCACTCAGCATGATGTCCTACAAGTTCATCCATGTTATGTGGTGTTTTGCAGACTCTACGGTATTCTTCAGGGTTGCATAGTATTCCATTGTGTGTATGTACCAGAGTTTGGTTATCCATTCTCCTGTTGATGGGCACCTAGTGAAACCTCCAGTATTTTTTCAAGCTTCCCAATCCCAAACAGTTTTCCAGCAACATATCAGACAGTGTTTCACTGCTATTCATAAGGTTTTTACTGGCCAATTCTTTGAGAAGTGGTAGCCCCTTCCTTCTTCCGAGTCAGTCTTAGTCTGGAAGCTCTACTGAAACCTGTCCACTATGGGTGATTCTGCTGGTATTTTTAATACCAGTGGCATAGCTCTCAGCCTCATAGCAACATGCAAGGCATCACAGTACAAACTGACACAGTGGCTGCAACAATGGTCTCAGGTATCGCAAGGATAGTGAGGCTGGCACAGGACCAGGC
>NW_006922412.1:582293-591874 GCF_000298275.1 Orycteropus afer afer
AACTGCATCCCTGACAAATTTCCTCAGACATTCTGGGCATGGGACCCAGCCAGGGCATCTATATTTTTAAAAGCTCCCCACATGGAAGGTCAAAGTACTAAATGTGAGTGATCAACAAGGTGGCACTGAGGAACAGGAAGACATAGAGAGGTGCATAGGATGTACAGACAGCAAAGATGAATACTTTTACACATACAGAACTGCATTCTCAGTGATGGCAAACAATGATCTACGGGTGGATAGATGGTTGGACAGGCTGAACTATTAGATATGTCTACGCAGGGGGAAGTGTGCCCACAACCATGTATAGAGTTGGCAGACAATGTTTCTAAAAGTGTATTTGTATGCTCTATAAGAATTCCCAGGTACATAGTAGAGCTGACAAGGGACAAGGTTGTAGTCACTTCTTGGGCACAGCCAGCTACCCAGAAGGAGTGAATAGTTGGACCTGTGGGCTAGGCTCAATTGGCATAACATACTACACAAAACATTGTTCAACATCCTACTTTGGCAAGTAGCAACTGGGATCTTAAAACTTGCAAGCAGCCATCTAGGTGCAATGATGGGTTTCTCCTCATCCAGAGCAAAGAAGAATGAAGAAAACCAAAGACCCATGGAAACAATTAGTCCAAGGGACTGGTACACCATGAGATGCTCAGCCTACATGACTATGAGACCAGAAGAACTAGATGGTGCCTGGCTACCACTGTCAACCACTCAGAGGGGGGTCTATGTATGAGATCCTGGATAGAGTGGGAGAACAATGTGGAATAAAACTCAAAATCATAAAAAGGGGGGTGGGGACCAGGTTTGCTAGTGTGATAGAGCTTGGTGGAACCCCTGAGACTATGGCCTCTAGCTGCCCTTCAGGTCTGGAATTGAACCCACTCCTGTGGCTGCAAACAAAAAACAATCATATGAGCTGAGCATTTACATTGGGTTGATACACTCCTTGGAGAGATCAATCATGGGAGGATAGAAGGGCTGCGAATGCACAGGGAGACTGCTAGGGGGCAGGAGTGCATGGGAGGCAGGGGTATACAGGGAAGAGGTAATTGTGGGGAGGAAGTGGGAGTAGAGCTGTTGCACTGTGGGAGACTGAAATCAATGTCATGAAACAAAATGTATGTGAGCTGCTGTACGGAAGATGAATTTGCTCTGTACACTTTCACCCAAATCACAATAAATTTAAAAAAAGAAAAAAAGCTCCCCACATGAACGTCAAGAACCACTGGATATACAAAAATTAAGAGAGGGTGACAAAAAGCCCTAACTAGTTATAATTAAATCATTTATAGTGTACCATTTGTTTATTAGTGACAGTTTTTTGAGGCTGTAAAGAGCTATTCCCCAAGAACTTAGAAATATAGAAATGGCCTGCTACATAGAAGTATAACTTAGTCAGTTGTGGAGGAAAAAAACTTTAATAAAAAAAAAGCAGCATTTTCCAAGGCTCTAGGTTTGGTTTTAACCTTGGCTCAACATGAGAATAACCTGGAAAGTGTTTGAAACTTGCCAATGGCTGAGCCCCAACCCCAGGGCTTTTGATTTAACTGATTAAATTGATAGAGTTAAAAGCTCCCCAGGTGTTTCTAATGTGCACCCAGCATTGAGAACCACTGCGCCTGGCAAATCAAGACCATGCTGGGTGCCAAAATGGCAACATAGACCTTGGACACAAGGTACCGAGGAGAGAGCTGCAGAAAAGGAAAAGTGATAAATACGTACATTTCAACAATGGGTGCACAGCTCTCTCAAAGAAAGAAGTGTTGGCCAATGGACTTCCAACCTCCTAATCTTGCCTGCTAACCAGACGGCTGGCAGTTCAAACCCACCAGCCACTCCTCGGAAGGAAGGTTGGGCAATCCTACTTCCGTAGTGATACTGCCTCGGAAACCCAAGGAGGGGTCGCTATGAGTCGGGGCTGACTCGACGGCACGTAACAACAACAACAATCTTGGTAATAAAAGCTGAGTAAGATTCGTCCATCTATTTTAGCTGCAGGACTTTGCATGAAAGCATCCTAAGCTTTGTTTTGTACTCAGCAAAGCAATTTGGGGTTATGTACTAAAGTGACCACAGTGAGGATGCACATATACAAACACTGAGGAGCCCAGGGATCTCACAGGTGCTTCTCATTGGACCTTTATCAGATGGCATCCTACTACCTGCCTCCATCTTAAAATATGGAAATATAGAAATAGCCTGCTACATAGAAGTATAACTTAGTTAAGTATAACTAAGTATAACTTAGTCAGCATTTACCCAAAAAATATTCCTGAGCAAGGTCACAGCCAGCCCCAGCCAACCTTCCCTCTTTGACATTTTGCCACTTTCATCTACAAATTTCATATTTATGACTTAAGGCTTTTAAATTTAAGGATCCATGTTCTAGTCAGTTTTTGAAAACAAATATAAACAGTGAAGCTTCTTAAATAAGATCTTGTTTTACTTCTATTCTCTCTCACATAATCAACATACACTAATAAATAATTGTTAATAGCACTAAAGCTTCAGGCAACTGGCAACACTTGCCTTTAATATTTTCCATGTTCTTATGAAATTTTGCAAATTGAAAACTTCTTTTCTTTTTACTGGTATTCCATGATTCTTCTCTCAAGGGGGGAGAGATTATGTTGGTGCAAATGACTACATGCTACTAGTCAAAAGGTTAGTAGTGCAAACCCACCAGAGGTGCCTCAGAAAACAGAGTAGAACTGCTCCATAGGGTTTTCCACAGGGTTTTTATCCAGTTCGTTCCAGTTTGACCCCCTGCTGAGAATTTGCATTTCTACCCCAGATACATTGCACGTGGTCAAACTGGAATGATCTGGTTCTTATGAATCCATGGGGATCTTGGCTGATTTTTTTGGAAATATACCACCAGATATCTTCCGAGATGCCTCTGGGTGGACTTGATCCTCCAACCTTTTAATTAGCAGCCAAGTGCATTAACCATTTATGCTACCCAGGGCCATACACATACACACATAATTCACACATAATATATTTCATACATAACAAAGCAAAACAAAACCCACTGCCATCGAGTCCATATATATGTATATGATATTGCTACATCATATTGTTATAGACATGCAATGTGCTTATTCCCGAAAATCTTTGCAAATGTAGTTTCTGTCTTTGTCTAATTCATTCAGAGCAGTTTGACATGGTTCATTCCCTGTACATAGTGGCATTAAATCATTATTGACAGCTTGACAGTGTATATTTACTTTAACCCATCATTCTTTTTAATGGCAAATAATTAACATGATTTCTTCCAAGGAGTAGCCTACATTTTGAAGTTTAAATGTCAAATAGGCAAGACTTGTCATCTAAGGAGCAAGGATGATGTACTCTACAATAAAACTGATACAATATCAAGGCTAAAGCTGGACATTGTGTATTCTAAATCTAGAAGTCCTAGGAATTTCAGTTTCAGGAAATGCTGCTCTTTATTCTGAGGGTCCCCTATCACTCAGCTTTTATGTGAAGTCTTGACAGTTGAAACATGTCTGGCACATTCACCTATATTCAACACAAACGGCAGGGTTCTCCCAAAAAATCTAAAATTTATTTCTTCAGACAGGCTGATATGTTCCCCAGTTTCTGAGTCAAGTTCAAGATTTCTTCCAAGAGTAGCCTACATTGTGAAGTTTAAAACTGTAGAGTAAAAATTTCCTCAACTCTGCATCCCCCATATTTAAAAACATTAAATGTCCTCATTTCTGAAAAAAAAAGCCCTTTTAAAATGAAGTGTTTTAATTTTGCTTATGTATATATAGTTGGGTTATTAAACATTAAGAACCATGACAATGTAGGATATATTAACACGACACTCCAGATCTATTCCTCCCTTCCTCTGACCTCCATGCCTCCATTCACAGGGATCAAAAATCCACTAAAAACCATACCCACTGCCATCAAGTCAATTCCAACTCATAGCCACCATACAACCCCTCCCCCCCAAAAAAAAGTCACTGCCATCGAGTCCTTTCCGACTCATAGCAACCACACTGGGTTTCCAAGGCTATAAATCTTTATGGAAGTAGACTTCCTCATCTTCCTCCCACAGAGCAGCTGGTGGGTTTTAACTGCTGCCCTTCTGGTTAGCAGCCAAATGCCTTACCCAGTATGCCAACAGAGCTCCTTTATGTATGTTATAGTTACCACTATTAGCTGTATTTGAAATTAAAACAGAAAATATACATATTTATTTATTCATTTCAAAATAAAAATAAACTCATTACTTTTGACCTGCTGGCTCTCATTACTCCCTTGGGTTCAATAATTCACTAAAATGATGTACATAACTCACAGAAAGTGCTACACTTTTGATTTCAGCTTTATTGAAGCAAGAAGGATACCAATGAAGAGACACAGAGGACAGAACTACCTCTCCAGTGTATGGGTTTCACCAGCCAGGAAGCCCAATAAGCTTTCTTGTTCAGGGTCTTTAGTGGGGCCTCACTGCATAGGCATAGTTGGTTGAATCATGCCTCTCCATCAAGTCAGCTGATACCAGGACGAGAGGCGGTCTGACTTGGCCAGCACTCACTCAATAGTACACACTCTCGGAAACAAAGACAAAGACCAAGTTACTTTTGGTAAAGTTAAATTCTTTACCCATACCATATGCCCACGCCTATACCAAGCACTAGGAGCTCTGGGGGTATAGTGGATGAGGCATGTGGCTGCTAACTACAAGGTCCACAGTTTGCAACCTTGGAAACCCAGTGAGGGTCCCTATGAGTTGGAATTGACTTAATGGCAGTGGGTTTTTTGTTTTTTTTTTAAAAAAAAAAACTGGCATGATTAATGGAATTTCCATGATTGGCTAACATTAATCAAGACCTTCCCTTGAGATTTGAACAGTCATTTTCCACAAGGGGTAAATGTTGTTGTTGTTATGTGACGTCGAGTCAGACCCGACTCATAGTGACCCCTCCTTGGGTTTCGGAGGCAGTATCACTACGGAAGTAGACTGTCCCATCGTCCTTCCGAGGAGTGGCTGGTGGGTTTGAACCACCAGCCTCCTGGTTAGCAGTCAAGTGTTTTAGGCACTACGCTACCAGAGCTCCCAAGGGGTGAATACTTGAATCAAATCAATAAAAAAGGAAGCGGTGTTCTGTAGATGCTGTCTGTGTTCCGTATTCCTTCTGTTCTCACCCCTGCACATTAAAGGCAAACCCCTGCGACTCCTGACTTGAGGATTTTTTATTGAGCTTGGGTTGGAGAGATGCAAGGGGACACAGGTCTCTGATGAATTTTTTTTTTTTTTCAATTGTGCTTTAGGTGCAACTTTACAGAGCATACATTCAACATTTCATGTACATTTGGTTTCACTCCCCAATTACCATCCCCAACCCTAACCCACTCTTCTCCCCTCTCTGCCCAGTAACCACCCTTCCCCCATGTCCCTCATAGTTATGAACTCCGGTGTGTCCTGCATTTCCACTTTGCAAATGTTGCCCCTCTGAAACCCTGTGGTCGATTGCTTTAAGGGATGCATCTCAACAGAGTATGTGGGTGCGTCACCCTGGGTTGAGTGGTCTGTGTGTGAATCTTGTTTACTATTGGGTTAAGAGCCAGCCCCTGGGAGTGAACTTTATTCCAGGCCTGAAGTGTATCCCAGGGCGACAGTATTGGGGGTCCCACCAGAATCCATCTGACCAGTAACTCTGGTCATTACTGTGTTTTGGGATTTTGTTCCACGTTTTTCCTCCCACTCTATCCAGGATTTCCAGTTTTGAACCTTTCTTGAGTGGTTGGCATTGGTAGCCAGACACCATCTAGTTCTTCTGATCTTGACGTCCATCATGTTCTAGGGATGATTGCTTCCAAATGCCCTTGGATTTTGCACTCTTCTTCACTTCCAATCACAGGAGACCATTAGCTGCATCTTAGATGGACACTTGAAAGCTTTTAAGACCCCAGTCACTACTCACCAACGTAGTGTTGTAGAACGTAGGTTGTAGGTTGTAGAAAAAGATTTTTATGTATTTTAGTATGTCAATTGAGTCTGGTGTCCCCCAATACCACAGCCCTGAGTTGGTAGAGCCACTGGAACTCTCTCCCACAGTGTCTGGCTGTCTGTGAGGGATTGCTCTCTGTCTTCTGTTGTTGCTGTAAGGATTGCAGGTGTTTTCTATCACTGGTATCTGTGCAAGATTAGCCTCAGCTGAATCTATCCTTGGTCTAGAGTATGATCCTGTTCACTGAACGCCACCTGATCTTCTCAGATGTTTATGTGTTTATCTATAGCCTGGTGTTTGGTGTTAATGGTAAAGCAGTATTGTGGATATACTGGTATAAGCCTCTGTCGTCTATATCTTATGTGCACAATTCAATGTCCTCCCTTTCCCCAGTGTTATTGTGGTGGTCACAGACTCTTTCTATACCATCCCTCCCCTTACCCACCTCAGCGTGTGGCCCCCAACTAGCCCAAAATTAATCCTTCCCCTTCCCTCCCCACCCTGGTAATCTACAAAGTGAGTTCCCTTTCTTAAGTAAACCCTTCCTTCTCTTTTTATAGTAATGGGCTCATACAATATTTGTCCTTCTGCGATTGACTTATTTCACTCAACATAATGTCCTCCAAGCTCATCCATGTTGTGAGATGATTCATGTATCCTCCATTGTTCTTTAATGTAGCATAGTATTCCATTGTGTGACTGTACCATAATTTGCTTATCCATTCATCCATTGATGGGCATTTAGGTTGTTTCCATCTGATGAACTATTAAAAGTGCCCCTACACACCTGCCAGATTTAAAAAGTGCTGATGCTAGAGATCTGCAGGCAGTGACAAGAAAGTAAAGAATGTGCTTGCCCTCTTTACCCTTGTCTCCCCCCCCCCATCCTCATCCTAGAGTGGTCTGAAATTGCTCTGGAGCAGGGGTTAATATGCCAAGAGGGGAAAGAAAAAACAAGCCAACCAGAATCTTCATCCACCCAAACACCTACACCCTGCCAATCAGCCTGACCAGAAGAGAGAAGCTTTACCGTTAAATGAAATTTCATTTTTTATGGGGACAAATTAATTACTGACAAAAAGGTTGCTTTATTACCTAAAAGTGACCATCAACATCATGGCAAATTTTCTGAATTTCATTCAGGGTCAACAAAAGAACCAGGCCCCAGAATAAATTTAGAGATAGTGGAAGACAAAAATAAAAAGTTGTTTTATAATTATATCCAGGAACCCCACTTATTCAGTGAAAATGCTACAGATATTTAATTTTAGGAAACATTCTGATTAAAAGTAAATCAGGCTCCATCACTACCCTTATTTAGATGCAATCTACTTCCACAGAGATACCACCTCGGAAACCCAAGGGGGGGTCACTGAGTGGAATCGACTCGATGGCAGTGAGTTTGGTTTTTTTGGTTTTATTTAGCTGTGATTGTTGTTCTTGTTAGGTGCCATGCAGCCATCTTTGACTCATCTCGACCCTATGCACAGCAGAACAAAACACCGCCTGGTCCCGTGCCAGCTCCGCGATCCCTACTATACTTGAGCCCATTGCTGCAGTCAGTGTGTCAATCCATCTCCTTGATGGCCTTCCCCTCTTAGGTCGATGCTCTACCTTACCAAGCATGACATACTTCTCCAGGGAATGGTCCCTTCTGATAATATGACCAAAGTAGGTGAGATGAAGTCTGGCCAAGGAGCTTTCTGGCTGTACTTCTTCCAGGACAGATTTGTCAGTTCTTTTAGCAATCCATGGTACTTTCAGCATTCTTCTCCAGCACCACAACTCAAAAGCATCAATTCTTCTTCAGTCTTCCTTATTCATTGTCTAGCTCTCACATGCATATGAGGCAATTGAAAATATCATGGTTTGTGTCAGGCACACCTTAGTCCTCAAGCAGACATCTTTGTTCCTCAGCAATTGAAATAGGTCTTTTGCAGCTGACTTGCCCAGTACTGTGCGTCATCTGGGAGATGGGGCAATCTACTTCCATAGTGATACTGCCTCAGAAACCCAAGGAGGGGTTGCTATGAGTTGGGTCCAACTCAACAGCACATAACAACAACATACGTCATCTGATGTCCTGACTGCTGCATCCATTGGCATCGACTGCAGAACCAAGCAATGTGAAGTCTTTGACAACTTCAAACAATATTAGTGAGTAGCAAAATCAAACAAACGCATGACTGAATACATCTTAAGTTGATGCCTAGCATTAAAAGAACTAGAGAGAATCAGAACAGGAAGAACTTTCTCATGCAGAAAATGTAGCCAATTCTATTTTCCAAATTGCAGATGTTGAGAAAAAGTTACTAAAAACAAAATCTATTCCCAACCCAGAAAAACAAAAGAGAAAGAAAAGTTTTATTGCTGAATAAGCATTAATGGTAGAAAATCTGCTAACGGGATTGCAAAGACAGAAAGGCATCTGACCCTTTGTATAGCTGAGTGGATGCACCCTGTTACACAATAAAATTGCTAATTTTCTAGCACCTTTAAGGCAGGCTAACTGAAGTTCTGCTAAAGTCCTTCCAAAAGAACTGGGAGGTGAAAGTGTGATCTCCCTTGATGATTACATTTCAAAAGAGATGGCTCCCAGGTCCCACAGGAAACATCCTTGATTTACATCATTTTCAGAACGATAAAAGATAGATTTTATTGTTGCAAGTTATCTGAAGTGAACTCTGAAAGAACTGAGAAGGAGGGGAACGTCTTCCCTTCTTTTCAACATGGAGAATTAAAACCTCTTATTATTATTTTCAACATCAATGTCCTTTCCCAAATCCATTATTTTAGAAGTATACTTTCAAACTACAGGCCTATTCTCTTCTCAATATTCTTTAAGTTTCCATTTCTTTCTAACATGTACAGGGAAGCAGAAACTTGTTTTCAGCATAACAATAACAATAATGTTAATAAAAGCAATTACAGGTTAATGACTGGTCATCTGTGCCAGGCTTGATCATGCAAGATTCACATCGTCTTATTTAACCTACAAAGTGCCCTGAGGAAGAAGGTACTATTTTTATCTCCATTTTTTGCAGATGAAGAGGCTGAAGCAGAGAAAAGGAAAGCAATTTGTTTGGGACCATTTAATTCCTAAGTTCCAAGCCGAATCTGGGACCCACACAGCTTTTGTGTGTTTTATTTTGCTGAGAAAATGTCCAGAAGAATGAGAGATGTTTGCAAGTAATTATTGATCTATCACCAGGTTTGATTTCTGACCCTGGCAGGGGGCCCGGGTGCCTTTAACACCCGTGCCACCAGAACCATCCAAATGGCTAAGTGTAAGGCCAAACACAAACTGAAAGCAGAATGTAATTCCTCATGCTGAAAACAAAGAAAGAGGCTCCCCTCCTCCCCTGCTCTTTCAGAATTCACTTTAGATAACTTGTGACTGTCAACTCTTTCTCTGTCTCTTTGAAAAGTATGTAAATCAAGGATGTCTCCTGAAGAACCTGGGAGCCATCCCTTTTGAAATGTAACCACCAAGGAACAGCAAACTCTTACCATGGGGAAGGAAGGTTGGGCAATCTACTTCCGTAGTGATACTGCCTTGGAAACCCAAGGAGGGGTCGCTATGAGTCGGCTCTGACTTGATGG
>NW_006922412.1:592189-602155 GCF_000298275.1 Orycteropus afer afer
AGTGAGGACAACTTGAGGCATTTATGGATGAAGATTGAAGAATACAGTCTGCAGTATGGATTACATCTCAATATAAAGAAAACAAAAATCCTTACAACTGGACCAATAAGCAGCATCACATCAAATGGAGAAAAGACTGAAGGTTGTCAAAGACTTCATATTACTTGGTCCTACAATCAACGCCAACAGAAGCAGCAATCAAGACATCAAAAGATGTATTGCATTGGGCAAATCAGATGCAGAAGACCTTTTTCAAGCACTGAAGAGCAAAGATATCTCCTTGAAGACTAAGATGTGCCTAATCCAAGCCATGGTATTTTCAATCGCCTCACATGCATGTGAGAGCTGGACAATGAATAAGGAAGCTAGAAAAAGAGTTGATGCTTTTGAGTTGTGGTGTTGCGATGAATACTGAAAGTACTGACTGCCAAAAGAACTAACAGATCTGTCCTGGAGGAAGTGTAGCTGGAATGCTCCTTGGAAGCGAGGATGGCCAGACTTCGTCTTAGCTACTTTGGTCATGTTGTCAGAAGGGACCATTCTCTGGAGAAGGATGTCATGCTTGGCAAGGTGGAGGGTCAACAAAAGAGGGGAAGGCCCTCAACAAGATGGATTGACATGGTGGCTGCCTCAATGGGCTCAGGTATAGTAGGGATTGTGAGGCCAGCACAGGACTGGGCAATGTTTCGGTCTGTTGTATATAAGGTCGCTATGAGTTGGAAATGACTCAACAAAACATAACAACAACACCATGCACATTTCAGAGTCTCTTCTGACATCCATTTTGGTCCTTTCTTTCTTCCCTGTCTTTTCAAAATGACCTTTTGCTTTCTTCATGTATGACATCCTTGATGCCATCCCACAATTCATCTGGTCTTCAGTCATTAGTGTTCAATGTGTCAAATCTATTCTTGAGCTGATCTCTAAATTCAGACAGAATATACTCCAAGTCATACTTTGGCTCTCTTGAGCTTTTCATTTTCTTCAGCTTCAACTTGAATTTACATATGAGCAATTGATGGTCTGCTTTGCTCTTGAACTTGCTCTTTTAAAAAAATCCATCATTTTATTGAAATATAATTTATATACAGTGAAATACACAAAACTAAAGTGACATGGGTCAATGCACTCTTTTTTGCAGTGTTCCCTCCTCTCCCCTCCCACCCCTGGTAACCAACAAAGAAAGTTTTCTTCCATACATAAACCGTCTCTTGACTTTTTACAATAACGAACCAATACTTGTCCCTCTGTGATAGATCTATTTCACTCAGCACAATGTCCTCCAAGTTCATCCATGTCATGCAGTGTTTTGCAGATTCTACACCATTCTTCATTGTTGCATAGTATTCCATTGTGTGCAGGCACCACAGTTTGCATATCCACTGTTCTGTTGATGGGCACCAAGGCTGTCTCCATCATTCCACTCTCGTAAATAGTGCTGTGATGAATGTGAGTGTGTATATATATCTGTTCTCGTCCTGGCTCTCACTTTTTTAGGATATATACCTAATAATGGGATTGCTAGGTCAAATGATATTTCTAATTCCAGCTTTTTAAGGAATCACCATACTGTTTTCCACAGTGGTGGTATCATTTTACAGCCCCATCAGCAGTGTATGAGAGTCCCAATCTCTTCACATCCTTACTGGTACTTGTTATTTTCTGTCTTGTCGAACTTTGCCATTAGTGCTGGGGTGAGATAGTATCTCATTGCTGTTTGGATTTGTATTGCTGGGACCCTGAATATCCTCTTTGGTGAAGTGTCTATTCATGTTCTCTGCCCATTTTTCAATTGGATTGTTAATCTTTTTGTTGTTGAGGTTTTGGGGTTTCCTGTAAATTTTAGAGATAAGTGCCTTGTCAGATATGTAATTATCGACAAGTATGAATTTGTTGCTGTCATTTTGTTATGTGCTTTTTTGTGGTGTTCCTGATTTCTTTGTTCCACATGATTTTCTGTGCTGAGCTTGTTTTGTTTCTGACTCGTGTTATCACATTCTTCATTGCTATTGTTTAGTATTTGGTAAATATTTGTGCTGGTCCTCCTTTTCATTTTGATGTGAAGGTTTATCATTTTTCTTTGAGGTTACCCTGTGATTTATAATTTTCTTCCCAAGTTTAGAACAGTCCATTCTGTCTTGCAATTGTCTTGACTTCCCTACCATTTAGAAAATCTGTAACTGCACAATATTTATTCTCTTTTCGGTTTGTAGTTGTCCTCATTTGTCAATTGATGTCTGTGGTTCCCTGTTTGCAATCTTGTAGGCTTATTTATTGTGGATACTTCCATAACTGGGTTGGTTTCTGGGTTATGTCATCACACGTGATAATGGTCAGTTGTTGCTTGCTATGATTGGTTTGCTGTCCAAAGGACTCCCTTTAATATCTCTTGTAATGTTGGTCTGATTTTAACAAATTCCCTTAATTTCTGCTTATCTGGAAGTATCCTAATTTCACCATCATATTTAAGGGACAATTTTTCTGGGTATATAATTCTTGGTTGGAAATGTTTTTCTTTCTTTTCATATATACCATCCCATTGTCTTCTCAACTGTATGGTTTCTGCGAAGAAATCCAAGCTTAGTCTTATTGGTTGCCCCTTGTAAGTAACTTTTCATTTTTCCTGTGCTGCTTTCAGGATTCTTTCTTTTTCTTTGGTTTTGATGAGTTTGATGATGATATGTCTTGGTGATTTTCTTTTGGGGTCTATCCTGTCTGGGTTCATTGGACTTCTTGGAGGGATATATTCTCATCTTTCATCATGCCAGGGAAATTTTCTTCCAACAAATCTTTGACAATTTTCTCAGTGGTTTTATTTGTCTCTTCCTGTTCTGGAATTCCAATTACATATAGGTTATTCCTTTTGATGGTATCCTTGAACTTGCTCTTGAATGTAGAGTAGTTAAAGTGAATGGAAGAAACGATGAAGTAAAAGAGCTAAAGAAAAGATTTCAAAGGGCAGCTCCAGAAGACAAAGTAAACTAGAGAAGAATTTTGGATATACCATGGACTGACAGAAGAACAAACAAATCTGTCTTGAAAGAAGTACAGCTAGAATGTGCCTCAGAAGCAAGGATGGCAATACTTTGTTTCATGTACTTTGGTTGGACATGTTATCAGGAGGGCCCAGTCCCTGGAGAAGGACACATCATGCTTGGTAAAGTAGAAGGTCAGATAAAAATAGGAAGACTCTCAATGAAATGGACTGATACAGTGGCTGCAACAACAGGCTCAAATATAGCAAAGATTGTCAGGATGGCACAGGACTGGGCAGTGTTTTGTTCTGTTGTACACAGTGTCATTATGAGTCAGAACTGACTGGGCACCCAACAACTCCCACGTTCCTGGATGGAGATTAGCATAATACCAAGCATCCTGCCATACAGATATTATTAGAAAATTATAAATGTTATCTTGAAACATGAATGGCAGTGGGTTGTACTGGATTACCTGTGATACATCCCATTGTGATTTAATGCTTATTCAATAATTAAAGTTGTGTTTGTCTTCTATTTTTTTGCAGACAGGTTTTCTGAGTTGGGAGTAGATTTTGTTCTTAATTATATTTCCCCAACAGTTGTCTCCTGTCAAATAAAATCCCACTTTTACATGGGCCTGATCCTGAACACATCTGAAGTAATGAGTCCTCCCAGCCCCCTATCTCTCAACTATTAAAGAGAAAATAAGTTCTAAAATGATTCAAATAAATCTTCTTTACAATTTATCATCAGAAAC
The DNA here is from genome assembly GCF_000298275.1 of Orycteropus afer afer. Lineage (NCBI taxonomy): Eukaryota > Metazoa > Chordata > Mammalia > Tubulidentata > Orycteropodidae > Orycteropus > Orycteropus afer. The sequence continues at coordinate 595,925 of NW_006922412.1, forward strand.
AAAAATTATTATCACCTTATAACTATTTTCATATGTTCCTGGCTTGCCTGGTGACAAAACTCAGGAATCTATGAAAATTACTTCTAGCCATCAAGCAGAAAAACAAAAGTACTTTTCCAAATTCCAGTTTACTGAGCAGCATGACCTGCAAACAACAGACACACTTATTCCCAGTGACAGCCTGGCACTTTTCATTCTCCTAAACAACAGAAAAAGAAAAAATGTCTTCCTCATTACAACCTTGATGCTTTTTACATTGGTAGATTCTAATATTTTGTTTGTAAATTATCCCTCATGCTTGATGAAATTGTGTGAGGCTTGTGCTATTTCTATAAATAAATAATATATTCTTCTTTACAGCAAGGAAATAACATACCAAAGACATATAATCATTCCTATACACATATTATCTTCAGAGTAACATTTTTGCCTCAACTGAGATTTCTGTCAGAAAATCCAATTGGGTGATGCTATCAGCTGCATCCTAATGCACCGAGGATTACAGGGAGAAACCTTCACTGCCTGCCTCACTTCAGATGTTCCAGTGTGCCCCTCACTGAGTCACTGCTTGTACCTTTCCCCCATGCCTCTCAATCCTGGGCTTGTCTCCTTATCACCGTCCTTTCCTGCTCCTCCTCATTTTCTTCATGGCCCTCACTAGATGACTCATAGAGATGATCGGTAAATGAATTGCATTAGCAGTCAGTGTACCCGAGTCTGACCCTGCCTCCTTGTATACATCAGCTATTCATTAGATTATGTGCCACTGAGATTAACACCCAAGATAACTCCATGAAACAAGTTCTACTCTGTAACACGTAGGGTCGCCACAAGTCAGGACTGACTTGATGGCAAATGGTTTGGTTTTTGGGTTTAAGATCAATGGGAAAAGGGAAGAAGGGAAGAGAGGTATGAGTGAAGAGGGGGAGAAAGAAAATGTGCAATTCAGATATTTATAGCAATATTCCCAGGAGAAATGCTAAATGATAATTAATATAGAATTATGTTGTGCCCTTCCCACTATGATAATAAATCTTTGAAAAATTAAATATATAGTTATTATTAGGTGCTGCCAAGTCATCTCCGACTCATAGTGACTCTACATACAGCAGAACAAAACACTGCCCAGTCCTGTGCCAGCTCCATGATCCTTGCTATACCTGAGCCCATTGTTGCAGCCACTGTGTCAATCCATTTCACTGAGGTCCTTCCCCTTTTTCATTGTCCCTTACTAAGCATGATATCCTTCTCCAGGGAATGGTCCCTTCTGACAACATGACCAAAGTAGGTGAGACGAAGTCTGGCCATTCTTGCTTCCAAGGAGCATTCCGGCTGTACTTCTTCCAGGACAGATTTGTTAGTTCTTTTAGCAGTCCATGGTACTTTCAGCATTCTTTGCCAACACCACAACTCAAAAGCATCAACTCTTCTTCAGTCTTCCTTATTCACTGTAGGTAAATACTTTAGATGAAAGCCTAGACAAGTTGTAGGAAGAAAATCTGAAGTATAATTTTTTTTTTCCAAATAATTCCATCTCACTTGGTTGGGATGTGGTTGAGAGTAGAGGGTAAAGAAAAACTTATCGAGCTTTTATTCAGAGTAGGTAACGATTTGAAATTCAGGCAGTCTGCACAATAGGACAGATTACCAACTGAACGCCAACTGAAAGTGGTGGAACATCTAAAACATTCAAGAAAATCCCTGAGGCGTGCCAGACTCACCAATCTTATGTTAAAACACAAATATTGGCATCATTGTGATTCTGAACACTATGACTTCAGAGATTTTTTTCTCTATAGAGTGGATTAAGGATTTTATGCCCTGTTGGTAAAGTGTGCCACACAGATCCCAGTCCTAATCCGAGTTCCCAAAGATCAAAGTCAGAAATAGAACTTTTTTAACCTTGAATACAATGAAGATATGAAAAAAAAAAAACCACAACGTCACTGCCTTCGAGTTGATTCTGACTCATAGCGACCCCATTTGGGTTGCCAAGTCTGTAAAGCTTTATGGAAATAGATTTCCCCATCTTCCTTCTGCAAGAACTCCAAAATTAGAGTTGGTAAATGGGAAGAAAAGGGCAAAAGCAGAAAAGTATGCTTGACTATTCCTTATCATTTCAATATGGACTGATGTACAGGTTGGGGCCAACAATAGCATGAATATAAGAAGCCTTGGGTGTTTCAAACCATTAGCATGCTCAGCTGCCAATGTCATGAAACAAAATGTGTATGAACTGCTGTATGGAAAACAAATCTGCTCTGTAAACTTTCACCCAAATCACAATACAATTTGAAAAGAAAAAACAAACGAACAAAAAATGCTCGACTGGTAATCAAAAGGGTGGAGGTTCAAGTTCACCCAGAGGCACCTGGGAAAAAGGCCTGGTAATCTACTTCCAAAAACTCAGCCATTGAAAACCAGATGGAGCACAGTCCTACTGTCGCCATAAGTAACTACGGTTAGGGATAAAATACACAGATGTCTGTGGGCAAAACGAGCTGCCTTGTTTTACGCCAAGGACTTCCTGCCTTACTCTGAGATGACTTCATGAAGAGCAAACATGTTTCCTGATACTCTGTTGAAAACTGAGAGGGAATGAGGAACAAAATTCTCATCAAAACACCTGCATTCCTGGCAAAGAAAGCCTGATGCATTATGTCCCAAATTATATAAAGTTGCTTCGATTATAGTTTTAAATTTTCTAGTTGGGTATAAAACTGCTACCAAACCCATTGTCATCGAGTCGACTCCAACTCATAGTGACCCTATAAGACAGAGTAGAACTGCCCCATAGGGTTTCCAAGGCTGTAAATCTTTACAGGAGCAGTTTGCCCCATCTCCAACTGCTGACCTTTTGGTTAGCAGCCAAAATGCCTTAACCATGGTGCCACCAGAGCTCCTTAGTTGGAAATAGGAGTAGGAAGTATTATATTTAAGGGTTCAGCTTTAAACCAAAACACCAAGTCGAATTCAACATCAAGTCAAATTCAACACATAGCAACCCCCTTTGGGTTTCCGAGGTGGTAAATCCTTACAGAAGTAGATTGCCCGGTCTGCCTTCTGCAGAGTGGCTGGTGGGTTTGTACCACCAACCTTCTGGTTAGCAGTCAAATGCCTTACACACTCCACCACCTGAGCTCCTTTAAGGATCAGCTTTATCTTAGCCAAATAGTAGAAAGGCCTACTGGGAGAACACCTACCCCAGGGAGATGTACCCCTTAGATCAATCAACTGTGAATGATTAGAAGGGCAGAATTTTTCATAGGGGGAAGTTAGACAGACAGGAATGCAGACAAGAAGGATACAGGAAAGGGATAGTCCCAGGGAGCAGATGGGAGGAGAGCTGTTTATTGTTAGGATTATAATCAGGGCCTTCAAACAAAATGTGTAAGAACTGTTGAGAGTAAAACAAATCTGCTTTGTAAATTTGCACTCAAATCACAATAAAAAAATTTTAAAAAAGAATCCGTTTTACCTGTCACAACCATCCTCATCTTTTACTACTCACATTAACACTTTTTACTGAATTAGTTACACTAATAATTGAACAAGCTTCTTCATTACATAAATCAAAAAGGCACGCTACATATGTGTTTGTGTGTGGTGTGTGTGTGTGCATATAGGATTGCTGTTAGAGTGAAAAAGCAAGACATCCATGGGAGTTTAGACATTGTGTATAATTTTTTTAAAATACAATCTATTTGAAGGAATTTCTCAATGTCCTTTCTCAATGAAATTTTAGGAATTTTTCAACAGAGAGCAAAGATAAAAGTTTCTTCCTTAACACTACTAGTGGTTTCTTAGTGATTTTACTTTTTTATTTTTCCAGGCTGCTTATTTATTTTTAGCTCTTGGCATCCACTGATCTTTGCAGATTCTTAACCTTCTGTACCTCCACATTATTTTCTAGAGGCAAATTCGTCTACATCCCTCATTTCCATGATTCTGCTATTATTAGCCTAATAAGTATTCTCCCTCACACTCATTGCAAAGTGGTTTTCCAACAGCACAAACAAATAAATGAAGAAATAAAAAATGCGACTTTATTTGCTGCACACAGATTTGTATTTAAAAACACACTGTGGTTTTTCCTTTCTGTGCCCATGAGAAAGTTGCAAATCTATCAGATCAAAATAACCAGCACATACAACATGCCTGTTACTTACTACCAATTCTATTTTTTAAGGGCCATTTGAATAGTTTGAAGAATTTTCAATCTGTACATTTTCCTTTGATTATAGAGGGGGCAGCCTGTCATTATACCAGAAATAGTTAATATTACAGCAGTAGGCAGCTCTAAAATACACAACTCCTTCTGTTTTCAATTCTGAATTTATTTGAAAAAGGTCTAGGCAGTCTAGTTGATGCCAAATTCTTTAAGAAGGTGTTGTATATTCTCATCATATAGCCTACCTTTTAAGAAACCCTTAGACTAAGATCTTAGCAATTATATAATAGATTTTCCTTCAGGAAATGTTTTTTACATGATTTCTACAAACACATTACTTAGGCTTTTGTTGGTATCTAATACATGCACATATGTTCATCACTGTTGTAGAACATGCAGGAAATACACAAATATAAAATATGGTCTCTATCATTACGTTGGAGCTCTGGTAGCATAGTGCCTAAGGGACTTGACTGCTAATCAGAAGGCTGGCAGTTCAAACCCATCAGCCACTCCTCGAGAGGAAGGTTGGGCAATCTACTTCCATAGTGATACTGCCTCGGAAACCCAAGGAGGGGTTGCTATGAGTCTGGTCCGACTCAATGGCACATAACAACAACAACAACAATCATTACATTGCTTACAACTAATCTAAAGAGAAACAGTTAAGAAGAAACATAAATCAAATGAGCCCAAATTCAACCAAGTCCTAAGATAAAGTTACTCCTAGATGAGTTCTGAAGCGAGCAATTTCAGTGAGAATGGAAAGAGGAGGTTAATATATACTTGGACTGACAGATTGACTTACTGACTTACTGGCTCCATTCCTCACCCCAGCCTGTATCCACAGCCTTTGACATGTGACTTTGCAGTTCCTCCCATTAGAGACAGAGTGAATTTCTCTGCATTTTATCCTTGGGTATGACCTTGTGATTTGCTTTAGCCAATGGGATGTTAGCAAGTTGAGGCCCTTAGTACTCTGACAACCCCTTGAAAAGAAACCAAATGGAAAACCAAACCCACTGCCATCCAGTTGATTCAACTCATAGCGCCCCTAGAGGACAGAGCAGGACTGCTTCATAGGGTTTCCAAGTCTGTGAATCTTTACAGAAGCCGACTGCCTCGTCTTTCTCCCACTGAGCAGTTGGTGGGTTCAAACAGCCGACCTCTTGGTTAGTAGCCAAATTGTTAAAACCATTGTACCACCAGAGCTCCTTTTCTGTTGAAAAGAGCCTCCCTCAAATAATTGTTGCTTCCTCCCTCTGGGCTCCAGAACGAACACCTGTGGAGCTGACCTGAGCCCAAATTTTCTGAGAAGAGCTGAGCTCAACTGTTCTTGCAGCTTGAAATAGAGCTATTGAGCTGAGCCTGGCCTAGATCAGGCAACATGGAGGGGAATGGGAATTATTCCAGCCATTGACTTTTATTACATAATAATAGGTGATTGATACACTTAGGGGGCTATAGTTTGAATTAAAAAAGGAAAAAACTCACTGCCCTCGACTCAGATTCAACTCAAAGTGACCCCTCCTTGGGTTTCCGAAGCAGTATCACTATGGAAGCAGATTGCCCAACCTTCCTTCTGAGGAGTGGCTGATGGGTATGAACCACCAGCCTTCTTTCTGGTGAGCAGTCAAATGCCTTAGGCACTTTGCCAATAGGTAAAAGATAAAACAATAAGAAGGAACTTGTTTCCAACACAATGTGCTTTCCTAGCTTCAAATATGAGTATTTCACATTGCTTTTATTTCTTCAATTACTCTATACTCCACTAGTCATTATAGCAGGAATTTTCATGTATCCTTTTAGAAACCAGCATTATCCCTCTCATTTGTACAAGAACTGTGGTCACTGACTGAATCAGGCCAAATGAGGCTAAAAGAGGCCTAGAATTTTCTTAGTCCAGTAGGAGGCCCCAGATTCCAGCTCCTTTTGCCCTCATCACTATTACAGGGTGTTGCTATTAAAACTTGTCCCACAGAGATGGCTAGCTTTCTTCACTGATATGTTGTTGTTGTTGTTATTTGCCGTCGAGTCGGCCCTGACTCATAGCGACCCCT
>NW_006922412.1:602460-606623 GCF_000298275.1 Orycteropus afer afer
TTACAAAAAAAAGTCTACTTACATGATCATAACAAATCATGGATAACATTGCAAAGAATGGTAATTCCAGAATACTTCATTGTGCTCATGAGGGACCTGAACCAAGAGGTAATTATTCAAACAGAACAACAGGGTACTGAATGGTGTAAAGTCAGGAAAGGTGTGTGTCAGTTTTGTATGTTTTCGCCACATTTATTCCGTCTATATGCTAAACAAATAATCCAAGAAGATGGAATATGTGAAGAATTCCCATCAGGATAGGAGGAAGACTCATTCACAACTTGCAATATGCAGATGAAACAACTGCTTGCTGAAGTGAAGATGACTGAAAGTGCTTACTGATGAAGATCAAAGACTACAGTCTGCAGAATGGATTATACTTCAACGTAAAGAAAACAAAAACCCTCCCAACTAAACCAATAAGCAACATCATGATAAATGGAGAAAAGATTGAAGTTGTCAAAGATTTCATTTTACTTGGATCCACAATCAACGCTCTTGGAAGCAGCAGTCAAGAAAGCAAACAATGTATTTCATTGGACAAATCTCCTGCAAAAGACCTCTCTAAAGTATTAAAGAGCAAAGATGTCTCTTTGAAGACTAAAGTGTGCTTGACCCAAGCCACTGTATTTTCAATTGTCTCATATGCATGTGAAATCTGGACAAGGAATAAGAAGAACTGATACATTTGAATTGTGGTGTTGGCACACTGAAAATACCATGGACTGCCAGAAGCAAATCTACCAAACAAATCTGTCTTGGAAGAAGTCCAGCCAGAATGCTCCTTAGAAGTGAGAATGTGGCCATTTGTCTCACCTATTTTGGTCATGTTGTCTGAAGGGACCAGTCTCTGGAGAAGGATATCATGCTCGGTAAAGTAGTGGATCAGCGAAAATGGGGAAGGCCCTCAGTGACATGGACTGACACAGTGGCTGCAACAATGGGCTCAAACACAGCAAAGGTTGTGAGGATGGGGCAGGACCGGGCAGTGTTTCCTTCTGTTGTACACGGGGTCCCCATGAGGCAGAGTCAACTCAAGAGCACCTAACAACTTACATGCTCATCTTTTTTCTCAAAGCACAATTGTTGAGACAAAGCAGTGGGCCTCAGAGGGTCTCAAAGCTTCAACCACAAGCTACACATGAACCAGGCCTTTCTACAACCCACTCTAGACCCTAATGGAAAAGGAATATTCTCTCTTGTGCTGAATTTCTCTGCAGAACTTTTTTCTTCCAGTAGACCCAAGCCATCATCATCTTAATCAATCAGAGAGATTCTAGTAACTGAGTCTCACAGAAGAAATGGACAGTGTGTCAATGCCCTTATTCCCATGAAACTCCTTACCCCTATGTAAATACGCCCCTTTCTCTCCAGTGAACAACCATGCATACCAGGGAGTATTATGAGATGACCTTTCTCAACTCATTAAAAAAAAAAATTTTAATGCCTTCTATTTGTATGCCTAAAATGCCACTTAGGGGTTTAAGAAAGATTCAGAGAACTTTTACTCCCAGGTTATGTACTTGTTCACCTTGGAGAAGCAGTTTCCAGTTTCTTTTGCTAAAATTATTTTTAGATTCTGTCTTGCCCAAGCATCCCACCACAAATGCAAAATCCTAAAGACAGGAATAAACTTGAGATATTTATAGACTATGCATTCCTTTAAGAAATATCAATTGTATGCCAACTGGGTCCAGGCATACTGCTGGGTGCTGGGGATATTTAGACAAATAAGATATGCCCCAAGTCTTCAAACAGCTCTTTATCTAATGGAGAAGATAAAAGGGAATTATAATCACTTAAACCGCAAAAAAGAGTGTTATGCTTATGTAAGTATTTATTTTGAAGCCATGAAAATGATGTTATAGGTTATTTATTGATGTGTAATGATGTTTTTGATATATTATTAAAGGCAGTTACATACAATACTGTAGTAACAGCACGTACCTGTTAAATGTAAATAGTGTATGCAGATATAAATGTATATTATACAGAAAAGCAATGCATTGGCTAAAATGTTAATTATACTTACCTTTTGGTGGTGAGATAATCAGCTTTTTTAAGCTTATTTATATTTTCTAATGTCTCTGCAGGATTACTATGAGTCAGAACAGACTCAGTGGGAGTGGGTTTGGTTTTTTGGTTAATGTGTCTACAAGGAACACATATTATATATTACTTGTAAAATAAAACTAAAAGTAATTTTTAGAAAATTTTAGAAAATGTTAACACTCAGGAAGACTAACGCTCCAAGCAAAGGATTATTCAAAGTCAGAACAATTAGGCATGGTGCAGCAGAGCTAACTCCCCATCACTCTAAGATTTCTTATATATTCTCGTGTTACTTGACTTCATGTCTAGGTCTAAATGGGACCAATTTCTCTCCACCTGAAGCTCTTTTTAAAGAATAATTCTAAATAAAATGCTTTGAGATTAAAAGTCTTTTGTAAAAATCTTTCCCACATCATCAAAACTAAGAATTCATTCACTTGAGAATATGATTTATTTTCTCTGTTATTTCTATATGGACCTAAGCAAAACTCTTTTGCTAAAATGTCACATGTGATGGTAAACTCTTGCTCATCTAGTCATCAAGAGGCAAAGCAGATGCTTTGGACCTATTACTGAAATCTATTAACCTTTTATTTTCCCTCAGAGGACACTATGATTCATATTTTCTAAATTTATCTACTGCATCCCTAAATTTTCCCTGAAATATCGAACCATGCTTTCATTTCTTATTCTGTCTTGGAAATAGTTGGAATAAAATTAATTTCTTGAGTTTATACTATGTGCTATGTATTGTGCAATTTTTTTTACATAGATTGTTCTCATGAAATCCTCAAAACAATTCTACTTGTAATAGTATTATTGTCATCTCATTCTATAGATAAGAAAATTGGTACTTAAAACTTGTGTAAGTCCCCCAGTAAATAGCATGAGGGCTCCTGAGAGAAATGGCTGATCTAAACTTGGAGAAGATAATGTACAAAGTGAACCTGGAATATTTTATGGGCCAAGAGTAAGGAAGCATTCAAAACTGGTGGAGACATGTCAAAAGAACATCGGCACCAGATCAAATGGGCTCCTACTAGCAAATTTGGGACAACTTGGGCAACATAATAATGGCAGTAATAGTTTGTGAATTTAAATAAAACAACTTTATGAGTTTATATTGAGAGGATAAACCAAAAACAACACTCACAGCCATTAAGTTGATTCTGACTCATAGCAAACAACACCCCTCCCATTGGGTTCCCAAGGTTGTAAATCTTTATGCAAGCAGGCTGCCTCATCTTTCTTCCATAGAGTGGCTGGTGGTTCAAACCACCAACCTTTCAGTTAGGAGTCAAATGCCTTAACCACTACACCATAAGAGCTCCTTATTGAGACAACATATGGATATATATGTCTAGATAGAGAGAGACAGAGAGAGAGACAGGAAGAGTGAAAAGGAAACTCAGTAGAATGCCAAATAAATATAATGACAGGTATAGCATAATCAACATATTACAATCACTAAAGAAATAACCATGTGATAAAACCCACCACTCATCTGTCAGTTCATCATACTGTGGTGGCTTGCATGTTGCTGTGACACAGGAAACTATGCTACTTGTATTTCAAATACCTGCAGGGTCACCCATGGTAACAGGTTTCAACAGAGCTTCCAGACTAAGACAGATTAGGAAGATGGACTTGGCGATCTACTTCTGAAAAAAATGGTCAGCGAAAACATTATGAATAGCAGCAGAACACTGTCTGATACCATGCTGGAAAATGAGCTCTATAGGTGGGAAGGCACTCAAAATATAACTGGGGAAGAGCTGCCTCCTCAAAGTAGGGTTAATCTTAATGATGTGGATGGGGTAAAGCTTTCAGGACCTTCATCTGTTGATGTGGTACAACACACAATGGAAAGAAACAGTTACAAATGTCCATTAATAACTGGAACATGGAATGTACAAAATATGAATCTAGGAAAAATAGAAGTCGTCAAAAATGAAATGGAACACAAAAAGATCAATATCCTAGGCAGTAGTGAGCTGAAATGGCCTGGTATTGGCCATTCTGAATTGGACAATCATATGGCCTGTTAGCATAGTGCTTAAGGCACTTGACTGCTAACCAGAAGGCTGGTGGTTCAAACCCACCAGCCACTC
>NW_006922412.1:606764-610778 GCF_000298275.1 Orycteropus afer afer
ACCACTTTCACTTAGCAGCAGAGAGTTTAACCACTGCATCACTATTAAACCTGATGTGAGTCCAAATTCTATACCTTCCGTGACTGTTTTTCCACATACAATAGTCACACACACACACACACACACACATACACACAGGCAAAGCTCTACCTACTCAGTAACTGCACCATGCTGGGGAGGAAGGAGGAAAATAGATCCTTGCCATTACATAGCCCTTTACAGATGGACAGGATTTTCACACATGAATTATTTATCTATTTAGCTTTTATTCTTACTTCATTACACAAAAGAGTCAGGTTTATATTGTCCCCTCTGAATCTCTGGGCAACCATGTGTAGCAGAGTCCAAAACATCAAACCCACTGCTATCGAACTGACTCCAACCCATAGTGACCCCTTAGGGTTTCCAAGGCTGTAATTCTTTTATGTAAGCAGGTTGCCTCGTCTTTCTACCTTGGAGCAGCTAGTGGGTTCAAACCATCAACCCTTTGGTTAGCAGCCCAATGCCTTAACCACAGCATCACCAGAGCTCCTTGGATAGAAGGTTAAAACCAAAAACTCATTGCCATTGCATTGATTCTGACTAATAGCGATCCCCACTGGGTTTGTGAGGCTGCAAATCTTTACAGAAGTAGATTACCTCATCTTCCTCCTGTGGAGCAGCTTGTGGGTTTGAACTACTGACCTTCTGGTTAGCATCCAAATGTTTTACCCACTACGCCACCAGAGCTCCTTATAGCAGGTTAAAAAACAAAAGAACAAACTCACTGCCATCGAGTCGATTCTGATTCATAGCAACCCTCATTGGGTTTCCAAGGTGGTAAATTTTTACAAAAGTAGATTGCCCCGTGTTCCTTCCATGGAGTGCTGGTGGGTTTGAACCACCAACCTTCTGGTTAGCAGTCAAATGCCTTAGGCACTGTGCCACCAGAGCTTCTTTAATAGCAGGTTAGTGCAGCGCATCAGACATGGATTAGTGCATTGGTCAGACATGGATTTTCCTCTTGATCGAGGGGCAGGGAGGTGATTGGCGGTGGCCACCTTACCGGGCTTAATGGTGTTGTGAAGTCCCTGATCCTTTTTAAATGTGTCTCTGCAGCCATGATATGAGCACTAGGTTTCTTTGGGTCAGTATCTGTGCTGCATCGGAGACAGCGCCTCCGTCTGGGGACATCATCCTAGTTCTCTTTATGTCCTTCCTATACTATCACCCCGAAAGGCATCTCATTTGATTTTAAACTCAATGACCTGACTCTGGGAATGCATTTTCGTTAATGACTTCACTGAAAGCATCTGACAGAAATGCAACCATATGAATCAGGGCGTTTGTCCTCTCACTGCTAGTCCTGAGATGCTGGCGGATGCAAAACTGGCTGAACTTTAGAAGCACTGGGGGATCTTTTGAAAACTATACTGATGCCTGGACCCCAGCAGATTATTATTATTATTTTTTAATTGTTATCTGGGTGCAAATTTACAGAGCAAATTCATTTTCCACACAACAATTTGTACACATTTTGTTTCATGATATTGATTGCAATCCTCACTTCCCACTTTGCCCCAGCACATTCTTATCTCATTGGCTGGGGTGCATCCCTATTTTTCAGAAAACCAAAGAATCATGCCATAAATAGACCTCAAGAAAATACACACATGCCACATCCAGCATGGCTGCACAGGTCAAGAAACAGAGCAACACAAAAGGATTAAGAGAAATGGGGGCCAGGCAGATGCTCCGTGTATTCTGTGAGAGCGACTCCTGATGCCTTTGTTCTACTTTATTTATATGTTTATACATGATTACATCATTATTCTTGGAATCCATACAATCAGCTTATTCTCTACAAAGTTAAAGTTTTACTCCTCTACGTGCTCAAGGACAACAGATGGTCATTGAAACAATCATAAAAGCCTCCTCAGGAATAAGGAACATAAAAAGATAAATGTTTACTAGGGCGCAGTGACCCAAAGTATGAAACATCCCAGCAAGATAAAAAAAAATATGGACTACTGGAATAACATCTACTTTTAATACTTGATGTTTTGCCAAGTAAGCATTTAACCGTGAGAGAGGCTTGTTGCTGTTGGAGAGGACTTGCCTTCTCTTGTCCTTTGCTAATTTCTCTCTTGGTCTCCAACACACACACACACACACACACAGTACAACTCAGATGGTCTATAGGAGCTGTGACTCCAATAGCTAGAAATACCAAGCAGATGATAAAAGGAAGAACAAGTTACTGAACTGATCCTTAATAAACAACATGGACCTAACTCAATGACCAGTGGAAGTCAATGAAGTGTTGAGTCCCTTTACACCTTTGATTTAGCTGCTCACTGAGCTGTATTTCTTCATTTACTCTCACTCCTGTGTGTGTGTGTATCAGGCAGTTTCATAAAGAAGCATCTAGTGACTTTGGATACACCAACAACCTTGATTCACCTTCAAAGAGCAGTTCTTAGAACACATTATAAATTGTATTATGTATGGGGCCCAACAATCTCAAGTCATCAACTTCACCACTAGAAAAAAGTGGGAAAATATCAGCAATTGGTATTGATTACATCATATCCCTCTTACTTGTCAATATTGGATGAAGTTATAATTATTTTACTTGTTTGCAATAATTAACCATCATCAAAATTTTAAAACTTAGGACCTATGAGATCACAATTTTCTTCATGTAGTGAACTGGTGGTCTAGTAGGATAAGAAACTTTTTTATCAATTACATAGAAAGGGATCATTTTTGTAAGGAAAAGGCCTCACACTATTTCCTAATGCTTTAGGTATGTATTTTCATAATGTTAAAAGCAAAATTAACTTTTTAAAACTTCATGAAATTTTATGGAATGGACAAGAACAGCAATAAGAGGCATTTGATAAGCCATTGCTCCCCATCACTCCTGACCATTACCACAAACCCCACCAGTTTCTATCCATTTAATTCTTATTTATAAGGTCTCTGGGTGGCACAAAAGGAGCCCTGGTAGAGCAGAGGTTAAGCACTCAGCTGCTAGCTTAAAGGTGGGCAATTGAAACTCACTAGCTTCTCCACAAGAGAAAGATATGGCAGTTGACTTATATAAAGATGACAGTCTTGGCAACCCTCTGAGGCAGGTCTACTCTATCATATAGGGTCACTGTTGTTGTTGCTGTTGTTGTTATTTTTAAGTGCTATTAAGTCGTCTCTGACTCATGACAACCCCATGTACAACAGAACGAAACACTGCCCAGTCCTGTGCCAGCCCCACCATCTTTGCTATACCTGAAACCACTGTTGCAGCCACTGTGTTAATCCATCTCGTTGAGGGCCTTCCCCTTTTTCGTTGACCCTCCACTTTATCAAGCATGATAGCCTTCTCCAGGGAACATGACTAAAGTAGGTGAGACGAAGTCTGGCCATACTCACTTACAAGGAGCATTCTGGCTGCACCTCTTCCAGGATACATTCGTTAGTTCTTTTAGAAGCCCATGGTACTTTCAGCATTCTTTGCCAACACCACAACTCAAAAGCATCGACTCTTCTTTGGTCTTCCTTATACACTGTCCAGCTCTCACATGCATATGAGGCAACTGAAAATACCATGGCTTGTGTCAGGTGCACCTTAGTCTTCAAGGAAACATCTTTGCTCTTCAGCACTTGAAAGAGGTCTTTTGCAGCAGATTTGCCCGATGCTATATGATGTCTGACATCTTGACTGCATAATGAAGGTTGTTAGTGAGTCATCCTCCAATCCTGATGCCATGTTCTTCTTCTGATTATTTGTTCAGCATACAGATTGAATAAGTATGGTGAAAGAATACAACCTTGATGCATTCCCTTCTTGATTTAACCATGCAATGTCCCCTTGCTCTGTTTAAACAACAGCCTCTTGATCTATGTAGAGGTTCCTCATGAGTACAATCAAGTGTTCTGGAATTCTCATTCTTCTCAATGTTATCCATAATTTGTTATAATCCACACAATCAAATGCTTTTGCATAGTCAATAAAACAGAAGTAAACATCTTTCT
>NW_006922412.1:612454-614036 GCF_000298275.1 Orycteropus afer afer
TAATGGATGTTTGCAGCTATTTCTTCTCATATTAAGTCATGCCACTTCAGCAAATGAAGGTCCTGTAAGCTCTACTTTATCCATATCATTAAAGTAGGCTTTATTCTGATAAGGCAGCTCTTTTCCAGTCATATTTTGAGTGCCTTCCAACCTGAGTGGCTCATGTTCTGGCATGGTATCAGACAATGTTTGAGGGCTATTAATAAAGTTTTCCAGTAATATATCAAACAGTGTTTCACTACTGTTCATAGGGTCACTATGAGTTGCAACTGATTCGACAGGTTTTTTGGTTTGGGTGGTAACATCAGTTTGGATCAGCTTCTTAAAGTTGGTGGTTCAAACCCAACCATCAGTGGTACAGAAGAAAGGCTTGGCAATCTGTTTCCATAAAGATTACAGTCAAGAAAACCCTGTGGATCAATTCTACTCTGGAACACATGGGGTTGGCATGAGTTGAAATTAACTTGGGCAATGAGTTTGGTTTGGTCCTCACAGTTCAAATTCCACCTCCCAAGACCCATAAGCAGCAACTTTCCTTTCCTCTTTAACTCTTCAAGGTTCATTTGTCCTTAGTCAATGTCCCTAGTTGGCACAAATAGTTTATGCTCAGTTACTAACCTAAGGGTTGGCAGTTGGAACCCACACAATGGTGCCACAGAAGAAAGACCTGGCAATCTGTTTCTATAAAGATTACAACCATGTAGGAGATCCTGGATAGAGTGGGAGAACAATGTGGAACAAAACTCAAAATCATTTGAGGAAAAAAAAGGGGGGGGGAGTTTTGCTGGTCTGATAGAGCCTGGTGGAACCACTGAGACTGCAGCCCCTAGCTGTCTCTCAGGTCTGTAATTGAACCCATATCTGTGGCTTCTAGCCAAACAAAAGACAGGCATATGAGTTGAACATTTACCTGAGGTAGATACACTCCTCGGAAAGAACAATCATGGGACAAAGAAGGGCTGTTTATGCACAGGGAGACAGCTCAGGGGGCAGGAGTGCATGGAGGGATGGACACAGGGAAGAGGTAATTATCAGGAGGAAGTGGGAGGGGAGCTGTTGCATTGTGGTGAATTGTGGTCAGTGTCATGAGACAAAGTGTATGTGAGCTGCTATATGGAAAATGAATTTGCTCTGTAAATTTTCACCCAAGTCACAATTAAAAAAAAAAAAAAAAGATTACAACCATGAAAACTCTACGGAGCAGTTCTATTCTACAACACATGGGGTTGCCATGAGTCAGAATCGACTAGACAGCAATGGGTTTTGATTTGGGCTTATAGTTTTGAATTGTGAGGAAACTTTTTTTTTTTGCTTTGTTAGGCCTGACTCCATATTGTTAGAATAAACTCCATATTTTTAGTTAAGATGCCATTGCTTTAAAACTTGGCTTCAACCTTGTGCTGTAATTTACTTATTCTCTAAGTTACAGTTCTTGCTGCATCCTGTGATCTAAGACACAGTCATCTATGCCAATAAAAGCTCCCGGGCCAGACTTCAGGACCAGCTACCTAGGCTTTGACAAACACTGAACATACAATGGAGCCAGGAAACATTTCTTTCTTAATTACCCATTGCCCTATCT
>NW_006922412.1:614347-615114 GCF_000298275.1 Orycteropus afer afer
TCCAGAGCTGAGCCCCAGCATTTTTCAGGTAACAGTATTATTAGTTATTTCTTTATGGGTCTATCCCTTCTCCCAGCAGTTGAACTCTGCTTATCTTAAGAGTCAAAGTCTTATCTTACATTATTTTGTATTTTCTTCATAGGGCTTGCTCACAGTACACCCTGCCCATGCTGAATAAATTCAGTTGAATGATCTGGTACTAGGAAAAAAAATTACCCAATTTATGGAAATTAATTTTGCTCCTAAGGATTTAGAATATATTTAAGCAATAACCTAGTTAAAAAATCCTAATGAAATTAGAATTTGTATTAATTATATTTTTTATTTCCAAGAACCCTGGGACCATTTAGTAGGGTAAGTTTAGACCAACATAATTTCTTAAATGTCCAACAAAATACCATTCCTTGCATACCTTGAACATATCAAGTGTGTTCACATTTCAGGGCCTTCGCATTTGCTTTTCCATTTGGTTAGAACTTTCCATTGCCTCATAATGCATGCAAAAGCTGGACAATGAATAAGGAGGATCAAAAAAGAACTGAAGTGTTTAAATTGTGCTGTAGGCAAAGAATATTGAACATTTCATGGACTACCAGAAGAACAACAAATCTGTCTTGGAAGAAGTATAGCCAGAATGCTCCTTAGAAGCAAGACTGATGAGACTTTGTCTCCCTTACTTTGGAACTGTTATCAAGAGGGACCAGTCCCAGAAGGACATCACACTTGGTAAAGCAGAGTGTCAGTGAAAAAGAGGAAGCCCCTCAATG
>NW_006922412.1:615214-617609 GCF_000298275.1 Orycteropus afer afer
GAGGGACCAGTCCCAGAAGGACATCACACTTGGTAAAGCAGAGTGTCAGTGAAAAAGAGGAAGCCCCTCAATGAGATGGATTGACACAGTGGCTACAAGAAGGGGTCAAACACAGCAATGACTGTGAGAATGGTGCAGGACCAGGCAGTGTTTCATTCTGTTGTACATAGGGTTGCTATGAGTCGGAATCAACTCGAGGCACCTAATAACAACATCAGAACATTGTTTCCTCTCATTTATGTGTACCTGTCTCCTTCTTGTTACATAGGTCTCAACTTAAATGTTCTCCCTTCAGAAACAAAGAACAATGAAGAATGAACAAATCTATCCTGGAAGAAGTGCAGTAGGAATGTTCCTTAGGAGTGAGAATGGCCAGACTTCATTTCTTGTACTTTGCTCATGATGTCAGAAGGGACCAGTCCCTAGAGAAGGATACCATGCTTGGTAAAGTAGGGGTGGGAGAAAAAGGGGAAGACCCTCAACAAGACGAATTGACACAGTGGCTGCCACCATAGGCTCAAGCATGGCAACGATTATGAGGACGGCACAGGACCAGGCAATGTTTCATTCCATCCTACATAGGATTGCTATGAGTTGGCACCAACTCGATGGCACCTAACCACAACATGTGCCCCTAAGTTCTTGCATGTCACAGACCTGAAACCAAGTTAGTTACATGGAGTTGACAGAGTACAGAACTTACTTGTTATAAGAAAAAATGATGTCCCATGAGAAAAAAAAAAAGCAAGCTGCTAAAATCAACCAGCCCTCCCTCCCTCTCCTCATGCCTTTACTCAATGAGTATTAGTAACATAACAATAATAATAATTTACTGACATCAATAAACATCTAAATCAGTATTACATCCACTCTCTTGGTATAATTCTAACATATTTGACAACTTCCCACTAAGAAATCTTAAGTTCATATATTAAATTTAAATAAACAATTAAAAGGATAAGTAACATTATAACATTTATGGATTTATGAGAAAATAACTAAAATTTATAGTGTATTACTCAACCTTGAATTTAAGACCATCTTTAGCCTCAATAATCTTGAGGTCAAAGGCTATGTCTTAGGACCATGCAACTTCTTTCTTTCCTTCCTTATCTCTATCAGAAGTTTGGTTTTTCCCCCACTTAACCCCAGGATGAAATTCATCAAGTTGTCTTTATAGTCTCTCAAAGCAGTTTACACTTCAAGTGACACTGAGGTTCAGTAGTATTTGTTCAGATGTCTTTCTGACATAGATCCACAGTATTGAAATACCTTTCAAGCACAGAGTTTTTACCAGCTGAAAATCATTTTCTTTACCATTCTATATGTCAACAAACTTTACTTCAAATCAATTCCATTTGATTCTTAACTGAAAATGTTTTCTTGGTTTTGCTACCTTACATGCTTGTGATCAGCCCTGACACATCTTGTCACAAGTAAGCAAAGAGCTAGGGTACTGGAAGGAAGTTTTTTGTGGAGGTTTCTTAGCATTAATTGAAATGAAAATGATAGGGAACATGAAAATGAAACATTTTTCTGGAGTCAAGCAAAAATTTCAAAACCAAAGGATGCTATTCCAAAGGAATACAGTCATTGAAATGCAAGAAGCTAAAAGACTGGTTTCAGATGTAATAGTGAATCATTCTAGTCAGACCTTGCTGTGTGCAACTCACTTACCCACTCACTGCCACATACTCAAAATTGTTATTCCTTGCATTCTTTGATGATGATGTTTCTAATGATGTTTCTGCATTTGGTTTGCTGTTACCAAAAATTTGATGAATAATCAAAGTAGTGTTCAGTGGAATGTGTATGGAAAAATCCATGAAGATCCTCTTTGGTGAGTGAGTAGCAGCTATGTGCAATGTTTGGTGTTTAGGGCCCTGCCCTTTTGGTCTAGAAACTATCAGTTAATGCTACAATGTGTTAGGAAATTGAGATACAATACAAGTGTAAGAAATGGTATGATGATAAAAACATTGCTACAAGAGACAACAAGGGCACTACATAAATGTAAGAACCTACTTTGTTCATGGATAGGTAGACTGAATTTTGTGAAAATGTCAAAACGACCTAAAGCAATCTATACACATTTAATGCAATCCCAATCCGGATTCCAACAAAATTTATTAAGGACATGGAAAAAACAATTACTAATTTCATATGGAAAGGAAAGAGACCTCGGATAAGCAGAGCACTTCTTAAGAAGAAAAACAAAGTGGGAGGTCTCACACTCCCAGATCTTAAGAACTACTATATAGCCACAGTAGTCAAAACAGCATGGTACTGGTACAATGATAGATGGATAGACCAATGGAACAGAGTCAAAAGTCCAGATATAGACCCATCCATCTATGGACAACTGATCTTTGACAAAGGTCCAAAACCCATTAAA
>NW_006922412.1:617709-619573 GCF_000298275.1 Orycteropus afer afer
GAACAGAGTCAAAAGTCCAGATATAGACCCATCCATCTATGGACAACTGATCTTTGACAAAGGTCCAAAACCCATTAAATGGGGAAGAGACAGCCTCTTTAACAAATGGTGCTGGCAAAACTGGATATCCACCTGCAGAATAATGAAACAAGACCCATACCTCACCCCAAACACAAAAACAAACTCAAGCTGGAAGAAAGACTTAAATGTAAAACCCAAAACTATAAAATTCATCAAAGATAAATAGAGGCAAATCTGGGAGCCCTAATTTATGTCATAAATAGACTATCAAGCATAACCCAGAATGTGCAGGAGATAGAAGAGAAACTAAATGACTGGGGCCTTTTAAAAATTAAATTCTTATTCACATCAAAAGACTTCATCAAAAGGGTAAAAAGAGAACCTACAGATTGGGAGAAAATTTTTGCCTATGACATACCTGATAAAAGACTTATCTCCAAAATCCATAGAAAACTTCAACACCTCAACACCAAAAAGACAAATAACCCAATTCACAAGAGGGCAAAAGACTTGAACAGACACTTCACCAAAGAAGATATACAGGCAATCAACAAACACATGAGAAATTGCTCACGATCATTAATCATCAAAGAGATGCAAATCAAAACACAATGAGATATCATATCACCCCAAAAATAATAGCAAAGTCAACAGGTCAGAAAATAACAAATGCTGGTGAGGTTGTGGGAAGATTGGAACACTTGTGCACTGCTGGCGGAACTGTAAAAATGGTACAAGCATTGTGGCAAACGGTATGGTGTTTCCTTAAAAAAATGAAAATAGAAGTACCATTTGACCCAGCAATTCCATTACTAGGAATATATCCTAAAGAGGTGAGAGATAGTGCACAAACAGACATATGTACACCTATGTTCATTGCAGCACAATTCACTATAGCAAAGGGATGGAAACAACCTAAGTGCCCATCATCGGATGAGTGGATAACCAAATTATGGTACATGCAAACAATTGAATACTATGCCACATTAAAGAACAATGAGAGATATGCAAATCATCTCACAACGTCAATGAACCTGGAGGACATTATGCTGAGTGAAATAAGTCACTCACAGAAAGACAAGTACTTTATGAGGCCATTACTGTAAAAAGACAAGGGTTTGCTTGGGAAAGGGAACTCACTTTGTAGGTTACCGGTATGGGGAGAGAAGGGGAGGGATTGATTTCAGACTGGTTGGGGCCCACACGCTGATGCGGGTAAAGGGAAGGATATACGGAAAGGGTGTGTGACCACCATGATAACACTGGGAAATGGGAGGACACCAAATTGTGCACATAAGAGATAGACGACAGATGCTAATACCAACCAATGTGTCCACAATACTGCATTACCATTAACACCAAACACCATGCTACAGATAAACACATAATCATCTGAAAGGGCCAGATGGGGGTCAGTGAACAGGAGTATACTCTAGACCAAGGATAGATTCAGCTGAGTGTGGTCTCGCACAGACTCCAGTGACACAAAATACCTGCAGTCCTTACAGAAACAATAGAAGACAGGCACAGAGTAATCCCTCACAGACACCCAGACACTATAGGAGAGAGATCCAATGGATCTACCATCTCAGGACCATAGTACTGGCCGACACCAGACTCAATTGGCACAACGAAATACACAAAAGCCTTGTTCCGCATCTTACATTGGTGAGTAGTGACTGGCGTCTTAAAAGCTTTCAAACAGCCATCTAAGATGTACCTAATGGTTTCCTAGTGTCAGAAACAAAGAAGAATGCAAAAAAAAAGGGGGCATTTGGAAGCAATCAGCCATAGGACACAATGGCCCTCGAGACCAGAAAAACTGGATGGTGCCCAGCTACCA
>NW_006922412.1:620000-621283 GCF_000298275.1 Orycteropus afer afer
TAAACACAGGACAAACAGAAGTGCATGGATATGAAGGGCACAGGAGAGGGTTACTGGGTAGGGAGGGGAAGAGACTGGGTTGGGGTTGGACATGGTGAATGGGGAGTGAAACTAAATGTACACGTAACATTGAATGTAAAATAAGCTCTTAAAATAAAAATAAATAAATAAATGGTATGATGCTTGTGCTGGGTGCCAGCAAGATCCAGTCTTCACCAATTTCCACTCTGCTCTGTCCCCTGGAAGGATGACATGCAGGAATCACATTAATGGATTTGCTTGTCCTCTAGTTTATGGTTGGGTTTGACCAATATGGAGCATCAGCAAGAGGTGAGATAGTGAGAGGAGGGTGGGATGAGGTGTTTGTTTATTCCCTATGGATATGGGATCACTACAGGCTGACTGGTCACAGATCTTGCCAGGTGGTCCTCTCTATAACTGCTCTCTCTGTCTCTGGGCTTCAAAAACCACTCCATCCAGTCATCCTTTGTGGCCTATAGAAAATGCTGTAAGGAACGGGGTTACTGCCTCATGGTGTCCTATCATCTTTCCCACAACTTTGTAAATAGTCCTTTCATTAAACTCTTCTCAAATTACCCCACTTGAGTTTCTATCTGTTTCCTCATGAGGCCTTCACAAATGAAATGTCTGCCCTTAAACAGTTTATCATTTGGTGAGAATGACATTAAGAGAATGGTACCAAGGTAAACAATTACACCAATTAGGTAGGCTGCTTAGAACAATCAACCACAGGAGATCAGAAGGGCAGCATTTGCACAGAGAGATAGCTCAAAGGCCAGGAATGAATAGGAAAGAAGGACACAGGGAAAAGGCACAGGGAAGAAGCTGGAAGAGGACTTTTACATTGTAGGGATTGAAGTCAATGTCATAAAACAAAATCTGTATGAACTGTTAATGGAAAACTAATTTGCTCTGTAAACTTTCACCCAAATCACAATTTAAAACATTTATATTTGAAAATTAGTGAGTAAAAAAAGAGAGAGAGTGGTAGTATCAAGTATGACTCAAGAGAATGACAAAATCCAATATTAACTTATAAAGTGCCCATAAAATGTTATTGGGATTAAGATAAATGAAAGACTATTTGGGAGCCAGTGTTGGACTAAGAAGATTTCCAAGAGAAGCTAAAACTTCAAACGAATCAATGAGGTAGGAAAAAAAATGTGAATAATAGAAAAGAAGCAATAAGGAACCCATGGGAGGAGAATAGGAGCTCTGGTAGCGTAGTGCCTAAGGCATTTGACTGCTAACCAGTAAGCTGG
>NW_006922412.1:624888-637657 GCF_000298275.1 Orycteropus afer afer
AAATTTAATCTTTAGAAGGTCCCAATCATCTGGTTTCTCTTCTGCTGTTTGTGCATCTTGAATTATGCTTGGTTGTCTATTTATGCCATGTACTAGGGCCCTTAAATTTCAGAGTGTTTTCAAGGTTGGGATCTTTCAGAAGCTGATCTCTGCGTGAGCCCAAGCAGCTGATCTCTCAGCTGGTAGTCAATCGCTTAACTGTTACACCCTTCGACGCGCCTCAAAACCTCCAACTGGAGAGAAGTTCATGATTAAAATACTTAAGTCATCCAGTCCATCCATGGGACTCAAGACACCCAGTTAGGATGAAGAGGCTGTCTATAGCTCTGACACAATGACATCAGGAGTGGTGTCAGTTGTCAATTACCCTACCATCCAAAATATGAAATAACTGCCCTGGGGTTTAAAATAGTTTTTTAAAAAGAAGAGCCTCTGATCAAATGCTTTTCTGAATTTTCGTCACATCAGACATCTCTGCAGTTTGGATGGAAGGTTTACACATTTGATATAATAAAGAAACTGATACCACACACCCCAAAGAGAGAAGTAGTGAAAAGCCATTTGCTACCCCCTTACTGTGACCATCATAACAGGAGCATCATTTGGTGCTGAGATTCTCTCGGCCAACCTACTTCCTGTTTTTAGTCTATTCTGGTGTACAGTCCAGAAGCCCTGAGTCTCTGCTCTCTCACTTTCACTTCCCAGGTTACGCAACTTGTCCCAGATTCCACTGCCATGTGTAAAACGGAAATAGCCATCCCTGCTCACATCCCGTTCCATGTGAGGAACAAATTAGGTAGTGTCCAGGAAAGAACCAGGCAAGCTGCATAAAAGGTAATTCAGAGTGGGAGATATCCCTAAGCAGGATGGGTATGGTAGGGAGGCAAAGTACAAATATATCTTTTATACATTTTTAACAACATAAAAGTTTAATTTTGGTGTTCAGGCTATAAAATGATTTAACAATATATTAAGGAATTTAAATGGCTTGAATCTAGAGGTTACCTCCAATCTTCATCAATACAAATAATGATACATTAGCTATTATATTAAATATAATTTTGGCTTTTGTATATGCCTCATAGCTCCTTTTATAGCAAATAAAACGATGTGTCCCATATTTGAGCAAAATCTCTTCTCTGTCTTTTATACAGAGGCCTTTGAAGACAAATCAGGCATACAAAAATGTGTGTCAAGTTTCTCTGTCCTGCGAAGGCAATGTCTGTTAGAAGATGTCAATGGATCACATCATGAAAATTCCCTGGATCTACCATGACAATTTAGATGTGCGACCCTGACTGTGACCTTCTTCCCACAAAGTAAATCCAGTGCCTGCTTCCCCGTGGCATATAATAATAAAAACATGGTTTATGATCTATGAAAAGAAAGAAAGGACAAAAACAGGGATGGGCCTCTCCCATCCCACCCATTCTTAGGGTCAAGAGAGTCTACTCTGAAGTGAATGAGAAGGAGACAGAAAAGGAGAAAGTTTGGGATAAGATTTTCAAAGTTTTGAAGTCCAGAAGCAAAAACTCAAAAATAATGCTCATTGAAGAAGCCCTGTAGTTAACTGATATTAACTGGTTAACCACTAATTACATCATCAAAGAAACATTAACCACAGTTATTGAAGCCCTCCTTAATGTTACAAAACTTATTCATAGGATATCATTCATGTGAAAATATTGTGTGCGTCAGTCCAGAAGGAAGTCAGCGTCTCTGACGTTTCAACCTGACAGTGCATATTCCGCAGTGAGAAATTAGAAGATATTTTCTCTACAAATGATTGCCTTTATGGCAATTTTTCAAGCCTACACTTAAGTTACGGCTTCTTCTATTATAGCTTCTGTAGCAGCAGCTCTTTCATTCCAGAATTCTGGCTGTACATTTTATTGCAGCAATAAAGTAATAAGAACCTAATCTCTTTTGAAAGGGTTTGCAGAAAGGATGAGTGCAACATTGGCACGGGATAGTTTTTGACCTTTCCCCAGTGAAGTACAGACAAAGTAGGTCACAGACAATCTGATTCTCCCTTAACTTGCCTTTATTATATACAGCATGTCCTGTGTGTTACACCGCGATCTCTAAAACTCATTACCATTTCAGAGTAATAAGACACAGTTAATACAATGTTTGAGTCAATTTCACAAGGTTACTACATAAATATTGAATTTTCAGAATGAACTTCTAAGTCTCCTCGGGATTCCTCAGCTGGATCCCCACAAGGCCAAAGCTGCCGACAGTCTACAGCTCATGGATAATTCTTGTGATCAAAGAGAATACAGCAAATGTATGAAGATCGATTTTCCAAGAGCTCAGAAGACCTTTGCCTTTGAGGGAAGGACAGGATACACATGTAAGGAAGTCAAGTAGAGTGGTTCACCTGGCTCCCATATGCCCCACACAGACCATGTTTCCACCAACCACTTGACCACCGTGTAACCTGATTATGCTCTTTTTCTCCATCTTTGTTACATTTTAACCTTCCCAATGCCAAAGCATTGCTGATTCTGGAACAAAAAGTTTTTCTCTTTAGTGAAGGTCTCACTCTAATGTTGAATGCAGAGTTGTATAGTTGTTATGAGCAGATTCTGGAACCAGATTCCAATCCTGTCTCTGCCTCATTTAATGTCTGTGAGACCGTGAAGAAATCAGCTAAACTCCTCAAGATTTTGTTTCCTTATCTATAAATTGATTGGTATCATAATAGTGTGGTTTTGCATAAACTTAAAACATAATGCTTAGCCCAATGTGTGCAGTATGACAAGTGCTCAATAAATATTTGCTTATTATTACTGAATATATAAAAATCAACATTAAGAATCCATCCAAAACACTTCTGATAGAGGATGGTAGAGTAAAAGCATGTTTGCTCTAGAGCTCTCTCTGAAACCCTAAAAACAGAAGAAATGAAAAAAAAAACTAATGAAACTAGGAAAAAGCAACAACCCCAACCCACAGTATGTTAGCAATATCTGCCAAATACAGTGAATTTTAGACTTAAAGAAAGAAGAAAGCTAAAAGCCAAAATTCTCCTCTCCTGGCCTTCAGCAATATACAGAGCACCTGAAAGTTACAGGATCCTGAGGGGCTGAGTTGAGACTACTACATTTGAGCCTTGGTGGCACAGTGGTTAAGCACTTGACTGCAAACTGAAAGGTCTGCAGTTCGAACCCAACAGATGTGGCAAACTGCTTCTATAAAGATTGCAGCCTTGGATCAAAACAAGATCCTGGATAGAGTGGGAGGAAAAACATGGAATGAAATGAAAAAACACAATAATGACCAGAATTACTGGTCGGATGGAGTCTGATGGGACCCATGACTATGGCCCTGGGATATGCTTCAGGCCTGGGATAAGGCTCACTCCTGAGGACTAGCTCTCAGCCCAACAGTAGTAAGACTTACATACAGAACACCCAACCCAGGGCAATGCAATCACCTACTCTACGAAGATACACCCCTTGGAGTAATTGGCTATGGGGCACGAGAGGGGCAACATTCACATGGAGGTAAAGCTGGACAGACAAGAGTGCATAACTAAAAAGGGCACAGGGATGGAGGGTTCACTGGGAAGGGAGGGGAAGAGAGTGGGCTAGGGTTGGGGATGGTGGTTGGGGATAGTAACTGGGGAGTGAAACCAAATGTACACAAACTGTTGAATGTAAAACAAATTCTGCTCTGTAAATTTGTACCCAAAGCACAATTGAAAAAAAAAATTGCAGCCTTGGAAACTCTGTGGGGGCAATTCTACTCTGTCCTATAGGGTCACTATAAATCATAATCTGCTCAACAGCAACAGTTTATATATATATATATACATATATATGGACCAAGGAAGGTTATGGGTATGGGTGGGTTGTTATGAGGGAACTGGGAACATGAGGAGGCTAGGGGTCCAGTTCCACCACAAAATTGTGTGGGAGGTGGGTTGATTAAAGTATTACATAACTTCACTATCTTTATTTTGTTCTGACCCAAACTTTAAATGGAAAGAAGTGAGACAAGGAGGAAAGGGAAACAGTAATCAGTTCTGCAGCAAAGTCTTACAAGCAAAAATGAATAAATACTAAATTATCAAGTGAGCTCAGGATCTGTACCTTGGTCCTTGTTGATCTCCTTTTTGGTTTCTGAGCTCTCAGAAGGGAGGTGGCCTCCCAAGACAGGAGATACCAACAGATATGGTGTTTAGTATAATTGTATCCCATTTATTGCACAGGACATACTTGTAATATTAAAAAATATATTCATTGTTTATTTAAAATTCAAATTTAACTGGGAAGTTTATATTTTTATTTGCTAAATCTGGCAACCTTATCCCGCTCAGAGATAAGGAAGAAGTGGAAAGCATTCAACCAGCCGTACATATATAGACACTATCAAAGAAGAGGAAAATTAGCACAGCAAGCGAAAGGAATGAAAAACACACTTCGGATGCATTATCCCCAAGAAAACAAAGAAATTTTCAGACTAGTATATCTTTATAATCTCAAAGAAACTAAAGGAATAAGGGCTAGTGGAAGAAATAGTTCAAATAATAAGTGAGACAGCAGAAGATGAAAAATGATCTGGCAAAACTGAGGAGAAAGACTGAAGATGATCATAAATTTACTTCAAAATAAAAACAATGAGAAGTAAAATGTAACCAATTGAGAAAACGAGTGAGCAATATGGAAAGAGCTGTGAGAAAATAGCACAAAGTCCAGATGATAAAGCCAAATAAGTGAAGAACAGAAGAGAGGCAAAGGAAACTCAATGCCATGATGATGAAGAAGAGTTTAGTAGCCATTTATGTTGTTGAAAAAGTTATTTGCAACGAATAGATCATTGGTCTTGCAAAAGTCCATCATACAATCTCCAGTGGCATTTCTATCACTAAAGCCATATTTTCCAACTACTGATCCTTCTTCCCTTTCCAACCCTCACATCCCAATCACCAGTAATTATCAATGCATTTAGATTGCATATTCAATCAATTTCAGGTTGCAGAAGTTGGTAAAAATCTTCAATTTCTTCATCTTTGGCATTAGTGGTTGCTGCATCAATTTGAATAATAGCCGTATTGCATGGTCTTCCATATAGGCGTATGGATATTATCCTATCATTGACAGCATTATATTGTACTTCAGGACAGATCTTGAGATGTTCTTTTTGATGATGAATGTGATGCCACTCCTCTTCAATTTGTCATTGCTGTCATAATAGATCATATGGTTGCCTGATTCAAAATGGCCAATACTAGTCTATTTCAGCTCACCAATGCCAAGGGGAACAATCCTCAAGTGTTGCATTTCACTTTTGACAACTTCCAAATTTCCCCAATTCATAATTTGTACATTCCACGTTCGGATTATTAATGGATGTTTGCAGTTGTTTTTTTTCTCATTTTGAGTCATGCCATATCAGCAAATGAAGGTCTCGAAAGCTGTACTCCATCCACATTAAGGTTGACTCTACTCTGAGGAGGCAGCTCTTCCCCACTCATATTCTGAGTGCCTTCCAACCTGAGGGGCTCATCTTCTGGCACTATGTCAGACAATGATCCTCCACTATTCATAAGCTTTCCACTGGTATTTTTCTTTAAAAAAAAAATTTAATTAACTTTTCATTGTGATTTGAGTAAATTGGTTTTCCATTCAACAGTTCATATACATTTTGTTTCGTGGACACTGATTACAATCCTCACAATGTAATAGCAGGCTTTCCACTTCCTCCTTGTGGTTACCATGTCTCTTTGTCCTTCTTTCCTATCCATTCCTGCCTTCTGAGCTTTCAAAACCAAACCAAATTCACTGCTGTCAAGTCAGATGTGACTCACAGTGACCACACCTTGGGTTTCCGAGGCAGTGTCACTACAGAAGTAGATTGCCCAATCTTCCTTCCAAAGAGTGGCTGGTGGGTTTGAACCGCCAGACTTCTGGTTAGCAGTCCAATGCTTTAGGCACTACTCCACCAGAAGTGAGCAAATGCTGCCCTTTTGATCTCTTTTGTTTGGTTGTTCTAAGAAGTGCATACATTCCCTGTGTTACTGTTCACTTCATAGGCCTATTATATGGGTAAAAGTTGAGCCACCAGAGTGAGTTCAGTTCTGGGCCTGAAGGGTGACTAAGGGCCATAGTCTTGAGGGTTCCACCTCACTGGCCAATTTTTTAAGGAGTAGATCACCAGTTCCTTCTTCCTCATCTGTCTTAGTCTGGAAGCTCTGCTGAAACCTGTCCACGATGGTTGACTTTGCTGGTATTTGAAATACCAGGTGGCATACCTTCTAGCATCACCACAACACGTAAGTCACCACAATATGACAAACTGACAGACAAATGGTGGTTGAATAAATTAGAAACTTAAAATTCTTGTATCTTTGCTTTTAAGACACAATTTTAGCAATATCATTTATTCATTTCATGCTGAGTCATTTTTTAACAAACACATTTTTACACAAA
The DNA here is from genome assembly GCF_000298275.1 of Orycteropus afer afer. Classification (NCBI taxonomy): domain Eukaryota; kingdom Metazoa; phylum Chordata; class Mammalia; order Tubulidentata; family Orycteropodidae; genus Orycteropus; species Orycteropus afer. Next base: position 631,329 of record NW_006922412.1, read on the forward strand.
GGATTATGCTTGCCATTTGGGGTGAAAGAGAATGGTGATTGCAAATTCTTCAGGGCTTTATATATTCACAGCAATCTGGAGATAGGCATAGAAACTACAATTATTTGTATTTGTGTAATTAAATAGCTAACAGAATACCTATAGTAGTTGTTATTATAGAGGTTTGTTCAAACCACAATGAGGGGCATACAAGAGGGTACAACTAGCTCTTCCTGGGAGGGTGGGAGAAAAGCAGGAGAGAACAGTTACATTGGGGTTGGGAATAGACATAAGAGTTTTCCAGATAAAGAAAACCGTACATCAAACAGGCAGAGAAGACAAGAAACAGCACTGCACACTTGGGAATTTTTGTCAAAATGTGTGACTAGAATATAGAATGCAAAGTTAGTACTGACATAAAATAGGATAGGGTCAGATTGTAAAGGGACTTTTTAATCAGCTTAAATGGGGAATTCATTGGATTGTTTTTTAGATAAATGTCATACAATGAATGGGTTGAATATCAAATGGAAGAGGAAAAGTCAGAATCAACCGTGTAAATGTAACATAGTTGGTCCAGTGGGGAAACACAATGTTTTCTAAAGATTTATTATGTAAAATGATTTCCAGGAAAGTACTATGGGGAAAAATAAAAGGGGTTCAATTCTCCTGATTTTAGACTAAGTACTCCCTATGGTCTCGTCCAGCTTTTAAAAAACTGTGATTTCATAGTCTCTTAGAGGAACAGAAATAAACATTTGCTCTCCTCCATCTCATGTTTAACTGGTTCTCATTCTTAACAACCAGATTGATTTCTTGCCTATGTTTCTCACGCTGTTTGCCTAGGCCTAGATTTGGATTCTGGCTGCATTTCTCAAAATAAACTGCTAAACCTTTTTTAATCCCCTAATCTGAAAAATATACTAAAACCTACCTCTTAGGGTAATTGAGGGAACTAAATACAATATCACACACACACACACACACACACAAACACACACAATGTAGGGTCTTGCATATATGTAGGCACTCAATAGATGCTTGTTTCTAACTCCTAGATCTCCATAGTTCCTTTTTATAGCTGTTACTTCTTAACACCACTAAGTTAGATCTTCTGTAAATTCAATCAAAATATATTTTTCCGTGTTACAATCTTGTGTTTGTTATCCTTTAGCTCTGCTACATAACAGAGCATGTCCAAATTTAGTGATTTAATACAATCACTGGTTATTTCTCATCAATCGGTAGGTCACTGGGTGGCGCTGGTGATCTGAGCTGGGCTCTGCCAGGCCTGCTCACAGCATCTTTGGTCATCTGATGAAAATATCTGGGAATGACTAGTCTAGAAAGGCCTTGGCTAGAACAATATGGCCTTCCTCCATCTTTCTCTCACATTCCTCTAATAGTCTATTCTAGGCATGTTCTCATAGTGGAGACAGGGGCCAAAAGAGGAAGCAGAAATGCACAACTGTCTTTTCAAGTTTCTGCTTACTCAAAAGTGTTATTTCATTGATTAAAGCGAGTTACATGACCAATCTCAGCATTAATTCGGGTAGGCACTACCATAGAGCATGGGTACAGGAAGGCATAAAACATCAGCATCTATAATACAATGAGGAGTTCTTGTGGCAATGCATTTGGCTGCTAGCCAAAAGGTTGGTGGTTCAAACGCACCATGTGGGTAGAAAGATGGGGCAGTCTGCTTCCACAAAGATTTACAGCCTTGGAAATCTTATGGGACTGCTCTATTCTGTCCTTAAGGGTTGCTATGAGTTGGAATCAACTCAATGACACTGGGGTTTTTTTTGGGGGGGGGGGCAGGGAGTATAATACAAAAAACTACCACAGTATCCAAATACATCAGAAAAAACAAAACTGATTTTTAATATATTTTAGAGTGTGACTTGTGAATATAACTTGGAGGCATAGCCAATTCACTTTAAGAATAGAAAAATCCAACCTCAACTCTATTTTTTTTTTTAAATTGTGATTTGGGTGAAAGTTTACAGAGCAAATTCATTTTCCATACAGCAGTTCATACACATTTTCTTTCATGACACTGATTACAATCCCCATAATGTAACAAATTCCTCCCACTTCCTCCCTGCGGTTACCTTTTCCCTGTGTCCTTTCCTATGCATTCCTGCCCGCTAAGCTATCTCCCTGAACAAATGCTGCCCTTCTGGTCTCCCATGATTGATTGTTCTATGGAGTGTACCTACCTGGTGTAAATGTTCACCTGTCTATTGTTTGGCTAGAAGCCACGGGAGTGAGTTCAATTCCAGGTGAACTAGGGGACATGGTCTCAGGGGTTTTACCAGTCTCTATCAGACCAGTTAACCTGGTCTTTTTTTTATGATTTTGAGTTTTGACCCACATTTTTCTCCCATTGCATCCAGGATATCCTACAATGATCCCTTTTCCAAGTGGTTGACGGTGGTAACTGGGTACCACCTAGTTCTTCCAGTCTCAGGGTCATGTAGGCTAAAGTGCACATGGTCCACTAGTCCCTTGGACTAATTGTTTCCATGTTTCTTTGTTTTTCTCAATTCTAACTTTCTGAAGGGGAAAATATTCACCTCTTTAGTTGGTTAGGATAACATTGTTTCTGTTTTCATTATCCTCTCAATTATATGATTCAGGTTTTTTTAATTTTTTTTAAAGATTCTTTTTAGATTCTTGGCCTCTCTCTCTCCCCTTATTGTTGCACCATCTTCTGTACAAGCATCACTGCAAGATGCTTGTACAGAAGCCTGTCCATCTTATATTCTCATCTATATATTAATAGTGATATTCAGTGCATACTAACTCCACGTTGTTTTACATACATTTTCCTATTTGATGTTCACAACCACCTCATGATGTGGGCAGCATCACTGGATCCATTTTGCAGATGAGAAAAGCGTATCTTTAAAAGATTAACTAACTTGCCCAAATCGTCTACCAAACAAATTGCATGACAGAAAACTACAAAATGTAATCATTACCTAAACTATTCCCCAAATTGTATACATAAAAAAAGAGAGAAAAATGTAATCTCACCAAACTCTAAAATCCTAAGTGTATACAGTCTCCTTTTTGGTGAATATGTGAATTAAAGAAGCAATTTTTTTAAATAATGCATATTAACAAATACATTTGATTCACTTAGGGATCTGTAAGAGAGCTCTGGTGGCATAGTGCCTAAGGCATTTGACTGCTAACCAGAAGGCTGGCAGTTCAAACGCACCAGCCACTCCTTGGAAGGAAGATTGGGCAATCTACTTCCGTAGAGATACTGCCTCGGAAACCCAAGGAGGAGTCGCTATGAGTCGGATCCGACTTGATAGCAGTAAGTTTGAGGGATCTGCCACGTTTAACGTGGCTAGGTCACATAGCCTCTATCTCTAAACTGAACCCCATATTGCTGTATTATCTTCCCTGGTATCCAGCATAGAAAGATGCCCTTATTTTTGTCAGTTTGCAGCAACCTTATCCAGAAGGTCTCAGTGCCCTTCAATCAAAACATTCTGTGAACTATCTGTTTTCCTGAGTCATCTTTGATTAGGAATTAATTTGAATTTTGTATAACCTCTATGAAGAGGACAATTCTCTTTTAATGATGTTATTGTTCTCAAATAAAATGCTTTTGACTTAAAGCTATAATTAAGATTTTATTTCACAATCCTACACTCTAGTATATACACATGTAGACCTTAATTCTTAGGAATTGTGTGATATCTACATAAGAGAAATGAGGATTGTGGGCTAACAAAGGCGCCAAAACAAATGCATAAGAAAATAAGAAATGGTGTTTCTTCTTGCTTTCTCCCTTTTTGTCATTAAATTAACATTGCTGTTGTCCCTCAGGTACTCTGGGTAGTTCAGTGTTTGTAGTGAGACTGCTTTCAAATTTTGAAGTGAGTTTAAATGCATCAGGGACTAAGCAACATAAAGTTCTTTGAAAAACAGGGCATGATCTTTGTACTCATGGGGGAACACAGGCAGAACTTTATAATCCCTTACTAATTAACCTGAGTAAAGTAATTTGTTTTATCTGTCTGCCATTTGATTTCCTGCAAAGTACAGGGAAAAAAAGAAGAAGAAAAAAAGACTATTATAGGATTTTGCTCAAATTAATTACTTCTATTTTATCATGAAGACTGTTGAAGCATAATCCTCTTTCCTTGGCTTGCTTTCTCCTTGAATTCAAAGTCTTATGGTAAGCCAAGAAGTAGTTTAAATATCCTGGACTGCAATAGATATTCCTAATTTTTTAGTCTCTCACTATAATAGCATGCAATGATACCTCAGTACTATAAGTCAATAGCTACTAACAAGCTTTGTATTTGTCCATTTGTAAATGGATTTTCTTGGTAGAAAGTTCTAGACTGAGTAGTAGGTTCAGAATAAAAAAGAATCATACTAGAATTTAAAAAAAAAAAAACTTACTGCCATCGAGTCATTTCCAGCTCATAGCCACCCCTCCTTGGGTTTTCAAAGCGGTATCTTTATGGAAGTAGATTGCCCAATCTTCCTTCCGTGAAGTGGCTGGTGGGTTTGAACCTCCAGCCTTCTGGTTAGCAGTCAAATGCCTTAGGCACTATGCCACCAGAGCTCCCTATAATGGCAGAGCATTTATAAACATCACACTTACTTCCTGCCTTAGCATTTACAAAGAGCTGTCAAATACAGAAGTTCATAGGTTCTTCCTAATCACCTGTGAGACAGGTAGGTAGATTATTGTTCAGAAAGTATTCACTCCCTACCTGTCTCCAGGTCAAACAAGGAGTACTGTTCACCCCACTGATATTGAACTTAGCCATGTGACTTGCTTTGGCCAATGAGATATTTGCAGACCTGACATGAACAAAAACTTGAAATGTGGTTGCACAGTTGAGCTTTTGTCATCGCCATGAGAACACATCAAAGGGACCTAGTCTTCTCAGAAGAATGAAGGGCATGTGGAGCAGACCTAGACCCAAGCTGTAGCCTGGGGACAAGCCCAGATGAGCCCAGCCTAGAGCAGCTGTACCTCAGCCAACCCGCTGATGTGAAAGCCAGAAGTAAATGAAAACTGTTGTCAACCATGGAAATATTGAAGTTGTTTCTTATGCAACAAAAGCTGACTGACTCTCCTGATGTCATTATTTTCATTTTATAAAGAGTGAGAATAAGACTCAGAGAAGTAAAGTAGCATGCTCAGTTTCCCAAAAATTAAATAACAGAGCTATAAGTATCTATTATACGAGAAAAAAAAGATCAGTGACATTCATGAGGCTATATGTGGTATGAGGAGCTCTGGTGGCATAGTGCCTAAGCCATTTGACTGTGTTTGATGCCAATAAAAGATAAATCTACATGTGCTAGATGAAAAATAACATATAAAGCCTGTTTTCCCTTTTGCCTTATCTATTCAAGACATATTCTAAACACTGATTGCTTTGAGAATGGATACTGACAGTTCCAGTCACAATATTAATGAGATATATTGACTAATAGAAACTCTGAAGTTTTATTTTCTTTATTGAGCCCATTAAGATGAAATCCAGCTCTGGCAGTATTCTCCAATTTGAATGGCTGGTGTGGTTTCCTTGATTGAAATGACTGCTCACTTGAGTTGAATGAATGGCACTGCTAAAAAGTACTCTGTCAAATATTGATAGCTAATTAGATGGTTTTATCATAATAGTCAACTGCACTCACACACACAAAAGAGAGCTATTAAAGACCTTGACAAGAAATAAACTGAGTCCCAGAACCTCATTGTTTATTCAAACTTCATTTCCAAGTTAACACTCAAAGTAGGAATATTTATTTTCACAAAACCAGTGAATGCTAAATCCAATGGATTATGTACATATTTTAAGAAAAAGCAGTACTAATGCTAAGTCTAGTATAGAATTCCTGAGGTTCTTTTCTTTAATTCTGTTTTAGGTGAAAGTGTACACAGCAAATTAGTTCCCCAATCAACCATTTATAGACAATTGGTTCCATGACATTGGTTGCTACACTGCAGTGCGTGAGCATTCTTCCCATTTCCACCCTGCCTTCTGTTTCCATTCCTCCACTTTCCCTGGCCCTCCTTGCCTTCTCATCTTTGCTTTTGGGCAAATGTTGCTCATTTGGTTTCATATAGTTCTAAGGATTATAGTTCAGATTGTTCTAAGGAGCACATTCCTCATGAGTGTTGTTGTTTATTTGATAGGCCAATCTATTATATTTCAGACAAATGATAGTCTGAAAGATGACATCCAGGAGTGGCTTAAGTTCTAGGTTAAAAGGTCTCTCAGGGTGTTAGTCTTGGGGGTTCCTCCAGTCTCTATCAGTCCAGTAAGTCTGATCTTTTTTCTTATGAATTTGTTTTGTTC